>NC_133330.1:340108168-340408168 GCF_042186555.1 Aquarana catesbeiana | reverse complement strand
AAAATCCCAGGCAATCTGCCAACACTTCGAACCCCCCACCCCCAAAAGGGGTGCCTGAGTGGCCTGCAAAACTTTGCAGCCCCAACTAGCATCAAAAGATACCAACACATCAAATTTACAGACAGGGCTGTCTATAGAGGGGGTACCACCAGGCCTCCTGTAGGGGGCCCGGACAGCAGGAGGATTAGTGCAGCGGGACGGGAGGACAATTACAGAACGATGTCTCACCCTCCAGGAGCTGAAAGCTGGTCCCTCCCCCTTTCCCTACTGCTGGCTTTCAGCTGCTGAAGGGAGAGACCCAGACACAGTGCGTCAATCTGTGATTGTCCTCCTGTCCTGCCATACCGATCCACCTCCCTGTGCTGCCCACATCTGATTCCCCCATGTGCCCAGGCCCCCCCACCGCGCAGAAAGAATAGGAGCCTCTGTGTCCCGTTCATTCACCTTCAGTGCAGCTGTAATTCGGGTGGGGGGGGGGTTTGGTGTATAGGCTGTACGGGGCCCCGTGATTTCAAACGGCAGCCCTGTTTATTTGTTTTTGCCCCTTGTAGACTTAAGAAACAGACGCTGGATGTCAGAGCACCCAGGAGGCACTAACTGCCCTGGTGGAGTGCGCCGTAACAAGGAAGGGAGATTCCTGTCCCTTAATGGCATATGCCTGCACAATCGTCTTCCGAGTCAATGGGAAACCGTGGCAGAAGAGGCCACCAGGCCTTTCATCAGATCATCAGAGAGCGTCAGGAGAGAGTCGGACCTCCAAAAACAGCCATCAGAGAGAGGCACACGCGAGCCGCGCAGACCGCATCCAAGGAGAGCAGAGCCGCCTATTTAGGATAAGACGGCTGAGGACACAGAGAAGGAACAATGTCCTCAACCAAGTGAAGATCCAACACCACCTTCAGAAGGAAAGAAGGGGAAGGTAAGAGCACCACCTTGTCCTTGTGGGACAACTCCGACACCCGCTGAGACGAAGAGATAGCAACCATGGGAGAAGGTGCAAACCAAAGATGTCTGTTCAAGGGACGCTGAAAGAAAACAGCCAGTGGAGGCCCAGAGAGGACTGCCCATAGGAGATGTCACGTTTTTTCTGTCTAATGTCCTACTGCTATAGGTGAGGTTATAAAACCTTGTTTGGTAATGGATAAAGAAGAAGAGGCTGTGTCCATAAGAGAAATGTTAATTGTTTAACCTGACAAAATCTCTAGACTTTTAGTATAGTTATCCTTTAAAGCTAAACTTAAACTCCATATTTATTCTAAAGTCTAAGTTAAAAAAAAAATGTTTTAAAATCAGCACAAAGTATGGTAACTACCTTCAATGGGAAGTGTCTCTTGTGCTGGTGGCTGCTCTCTTAGTTGAAAATCTTTGGCTGCCCCCCCATTACCACCTCAGCAGTAATCTTCCGATGCCGCGGGGTTAACACAGCTGCTGGACTTGTCAAAGGCACTCATCAAGAGTGCTGACTATGCCGGCCCTTTCCTTCTCCCTCCTCCATTCACAGAAGCTGTACTATAGCTTCCAGCTATGAAAAACGCTCTATGAAAGGAGAAGGCAGACCTTTCATTCATCTACCATTCCTCCATTCATAAGGTGTTTTACATTCATGGATGCTATAACACAACTTCTATTAATGGAGGAGACAGACCTTTCATTCATCCACCCATTATCCATTCATAGAGCAATTTTCATTCATGGATGCTATAGCAGAACTTCTATAAGGCTACTTTCACACTGGGATGGGGGTGCGTCAGCGACGCTTTACCGTCGTCTCAACGGCGCTTTTCGGCCGCTAGCGGGGCACTTTTAATCCCCGCTAGCAGCCGAAGAAAGGGTTACAAGTGCCCATGTTGCGGCGCTGCCAAAGCACTTTGCAGGCGCTTTGCACACTGCTCCTTCACCGCCCCAAAGATGCTGCTTGCAGGACTTTTTTCCCCGTCCCGCAAGTGCACCGCCCCAGTGTGAAAGCACTCACCTTTAGTGCAAACAGTGCAAATGTAGCTGTATATGTAAATTTTACACAGAAATGGTCAAACTGGTAGCATCATTTTAAAACAGAAGACGGAACGCCTTGCTGTGACCAGCAAACACAAGCAGCTGTTGCTGCAATATGAACTGTCACGTTTTCCTTTAGCAACGGCACAGAAGCATCACTTGCTCACTGTACAGCAGACCAAAATGATGTCTAACTCATTTATTCTGTCATGTGAAAGCGATTAAATCCATCTCAGGGAATTACTCATCGTGTCTCCTTTCACCTCTCCTGAGTCACAGCCAAAACGCTGTGTCACAATATCGCAACCACACAATGTAACATGACAGACACTGAAATATTTTGTGTCCTCTATTACAGAGGATTGCGTGGATGTAATGAAATATTTCCCCACGTGTTGTTCGTTGTACGCAGAGGGTAAGACCGGGTAGACTGCAGCGAGGTGGGGGAGACCTCAGAGGAAGCTGCGGTAGGAATTGTGGTTTGTGTAATTCAGAAGGATCTTGTCTGCGGTTTACATTCTAAGCTCAGCCTACTAATTACAACTTCACCTTTCAGGATTAGGTAAGCTGAAGGATGCTGATGGCTGGGGAACTACAACTCCCAGCAGGTCCTGTCATGGCTGAGGAACTACAACTCCCAGCAGGTCCTGTCAGCCAGCAGAAAGTGTAACCCAGTATTGCTGCTTTTTTAAAGGACCAGTCCAAACACAATTATGTTTATTATAATTGCCTGGGAGTGCCGACAGTTGAGATCCCTGGGAGTGCCCACAGTTGAGATCCCTGGGAGTACCAACAGTTGAGATCCCTGGGAGTGCCGACAGCTAAGATCCCTGGGAGTGCCAACAGTTGAGATCCCTGGGAGTGCCGCCAGTTGAGATCCCTGGGAGCGCCGCCAGCTGAGATCCCTGGGAGTGCCGACAGCTGAGATCCCTGGGAGTGCCGACAGCTGAGATCCCTGGGAGCGCCAACAGCTGAGATCCCTGGGAGTGCCGACAGCTGAGATCCCTGGGAGCGCCGCCAGTTCAGATCCCTGGGAGCGCAACCAGTTGAGATCCCCCTTCCCCCTTCCAAGCTACAATTAGTAGGTGAAAGTGGAAGAACCATTCCCTGCACAGAGGGAACTTAAACCTTTGTATCCTTTTGAGGGGAGAGCACAGTTCTGCAACTCCTAGCTTAAAACCCAGCTGTCACTGATCATGTGATCACCATGTTGGCTACAACATGGTGATCACTGACTTTGTTTATAAACAAAGCCATGTTGGTTACAGCTGCAATAGTTTTTCTTAGGTGCACTGGACACGAAACTAGAAAGAAATACTTCTCTCAAAGCAGAACTTGTGCTAAAAGTCAAGTTCTGCATATTGTATAGTGTCCTTGTCTTAAATTGCGCATAGATGCTATAAAAATAAAACAAAAATTTGCAAACTAATCTTACCCCAAGATCTCGGAACACTGAATATCCCCCCCAAAAAAAGCTCTTCCAGCACTGTTCATGAGCATCTTCTCATGAGATTGGGGATCCTCAGTGTTTCAGGATCTTGCTGGAAGGATCGTGATATCACATTCTCTGGTGCTTGAGGCAAGGGTAAGGTAAGTACATTTACAAATTTTTTGCACAAGTGTTTTGCTTCTACATTGTATAATTATTGTGATATTTGCGGGTTGTTTGCCTCAGTGGTAGTGCTTCCCGGTGGGTTTGGTCCACTCCAGAAATGCAGTATTTTTTTTTTTTTTTTTTATGGCTGGCTTATTAAAACGAAAGAAGAGTTCACACAATCAGTAGCCCTCACAGGGTTTTCCACAAGCATTGAAAAAGTCAAAACAAATGCTTTCAGCCTCCTGGCTCACTCTTGCCACATGGCTGCCTCAGGCCTCAAGCCTAAGCCTTGGGTCTGATCCCACAGACCAACTCTTACGGCTGCTTAGACTCCGCTCTCTTACGACTTACTTTCTTTCCTCTCTTTTCCACTCTATCATAATCTGCACATTGCAGACATGCACAGCTCTACTGACTGCCCCCTTGCACCCACTCGGACTCTTGAGGAGGGTGAAGACCTAATCTACCGTCAGGTCCTAGACTTTACCAGGTGTAAACACCCGTGCCATCAGTGTGCCGGCTGATTGCAAAACCTAGTCCTAGGATTGGAGATTTCTCCCTCCCAAACCTCTATGAAATCTCCAAGCTCCAGGTCCGAAACCGGGTTTTACCAGCCACTGAGGAAACTGCATGGAGCCCTCAACCTACCTAGTTGAGAATGCTCGGTGACCTAAAACCGTTTTAACACCCTGACAGGGCACCACACTGTCACATATACAGGTAGGCAAATTAGAGTGCCCTTTAACACTTTGCATTTAGGTCCGCCTGTCAGTTTTTCAGCTGGACGTGATCGGAAGCTCTATGCAGGTCTATGAGCAGGCAGATGTAAACATACTTGTGTTCGTTTTCATCTGCCTACCTCTAAATCCCTCCAGGTCCAGAAAAAGAAAAGGAATAGGACAGTGTCGTCTTCGTTTTTTTTTCTGGACTGGAATGTGACAATCAGAAAGTAACCTGATGTAAACGGACACAAGTCCATTTACATCCGGCAGCCCATAGATCCAACACGGTTCCACCACAGTCCACTGTCAAAATTCAGACCAAAAAAAATTTGAACGGGTAGGGATGTCACAAACATGACATCTGCCCATTCTGCTCCAATTTAGCAGGGGATCTTCTCATGCTAAATCCCCTGCTGAATGGGGGAGGAGCGGCCCGCATGAAAGGGCCCTTCTCAAGTTAACCAGTACAGAGTGACACTGCTAAATTTAGTCTGTTCAAGGCTTCTATGACCTCTTGTCCCGAAAGGGTTCATCTAGAACAGTGGTTCTCAACCGTTCTAGTGCCGTGACCCCTTGATAAAATTTCCCAAGACCCCTAACAGTAAAATAATTTTTGTAGCGTGGGTTATTAGCACCCAAGGCAAGACAAGTAATTTGCGCCCCTAACCCATGGACATTTAGCGCTCTATGAGTCCCTTCCACTCGTACAGTATTAAAACCCCTTATGGTACATTTTGGGATGTACCACTCTTTCTCTTTGTTCTTCTTTCTTTCCCTTTTATCACTCCCTATCCTAATTTCTGAGAGAGTGGTGCGGCCCAGGATACGGTGACCCCTGGCAAATCATCATTCGACCCCCGTTTGAGAACCACTGATCTAGAACCAATATTTCGGCTTACTCTACACAAACAGGCAGGTATCAGGTTGGATAGCTGGGTATATTAAATTTGGCATAAAGATACCCTTCCAACATAATAAGAGTCAAAGCTTCCTCGACTTGAAGACTAAGCCCCAGGTTTTGAAGAAACACACCGAAGAAGGTCTTCTGGCCAACAAATGTCATAGCAGGCATGTCTCCTTTCAGGCAGCACTTATACCAAACATTTCAAATAACTGACAGGTCTGCTTTACAAAAAAAACAGACTTCTTCATTATTTGCACTGTATTAAAATATGAATGAAAAAAAAACAGACAGACAAAAAGTGACAAAAGAAACTAAACAATGTCCTATGAATCTTTGACAATTGGCAGTTCAGGCTCTGCACCACCAAGAGAACTTTTTTCACACCATGCAAAAGACTTTATCAGCCCAAGGTTATCCGCTGACATGTGCAATGTGTTTCGGACCGAATTGAAATCCAAATTTTGGATTATTTGGAGATTCCGATGTATCCAAATCTCTGAATGACAATAGTAACGAATTTCGTGGAAATTCCTTAAGTTTCGTTTCATGTATTCGTTTTCTAATTCCAAATTTTCGGAACAATTCATTCAAAATGATTGACCGATTCGAATTCTGTGTGAAGAATAGCTGGTTAAGGAGCGGGCCAGGAAGACAGCCGCTGCATCCTGAACAGCCAATGACTCATCAGCTGTCAGCAGGATTCCCTGCTGACAGCAGAAATGTAAACAAAAGAATGCCAGCAATGAAAATTCAGAAAAAAAACAGCGTGAGTGTCACACCCCCCATATTTAAGGGGGACCCCAACATTTTTCTAAAAAATGGCATGGGGACCCCCCAAAATCCAGACCAAGACCCTAATATGAGCAGGCCAGGAAATTGGGAGGACAAGCAACACCCCCCCCATCTTGAACCATACCAGGCCACATGGGACAGGATGCTTTGGGGCAGGGGAGGCATGCTGAACAACCAGCTATTCTTCACACAGAATTCGAATTTGAATCGTTCCAAAAATTTGGAATTCGTTACAAAATGAATAAACAAAAGGAAACAAAATAAAGATAAACGTATTCCGAAACAAATCAACGAAACTAAATTAGTAACATAACGAATATATCTGAAACTAAACTAAATTTTCAGTTCTACATATGTCTAGGTATCTATTCTGTGACCTGTTTTCTACCTGCAACTAAGAAGTCTGCACTATTCAGCTTAAAATTGCAGGAAACATCACGTACAGTTCTGGCCCTCAAAATGGGCGTAATAATGTATAATAACCTCCCATGGCGTTTCCATCTGTACAAACAGCAATCCTTTTATGCTCATACAGACATTTGTTAAAGCAAGCTCCACCTACCATCAGAGTAAGCCCCACCATCCACCATCATGGATGGTTGTGTGGCTTTCAGAGATGAGTGTGGTAGAGAAGGACTCCCTTTTCGAGATATGGATGGCAGAGATTGGGAGGCTCTCTCCATTGCTAAGTCTTCAAGGTTGATCTCTGTCTCTCTGTTTCCTGTCTTTCCTGCACCTTTCTCTGGCTGGATCCCTCTCATGGCGCTTCCATCTGTACAAACAGCAATCCTTTTATGCTCATACAGACATTTGTTAAAGCAAGCTCCACCTACCATCAGAGTAAGCCCCACCATCTACCATCATGGATGGTTGTGTGGCTTTCAGAGATGAGTGTGGTAGAGAAGGCCTCCTTTTAGAGATATGGGTGGCAGAGATTGGGAGGCTCTCTCCATTGCTAAGTCTCCAAGGTTGATCTCTGTCTCTCTGTTTCCTGTCTTTCCTGCACCTCTCTCTGGCTGGATCCCTCTCTTTTCCTGTCTCACCTGTATGGATCTCCTCCAATCAATTTTTGGCCTGTGCTCCCTACATGTCCTCTGGTCTGTATCCCCCTTCAGGCTGTTTCTTCCCCACCAAAACTCTTTCCTCATCCCAACCTAACCCGTACCATTCTCTCTCCTCCCTCTCTGGCCTGTGCCCCTGGCCATGCCTCTCCCTCACCACCCCTAGTTCATACCCCTCTCTTCTTGTGCCTCTTTATTCATTCCTTCTCTCTGGTCTATGTGTTTCTCCTCCTCTATGGCCTGTGCCACTCTGTTTGCTTTCCTGGCCTGTGCTCTCTGTCTCCTCCATGGCCTTTACCTCTCTTTCCCTGGCTGGTTTCTGCCATGCATTCATGTTCATGACCAAGGGTCTCCAAACTTTTTAAACAAAGGGCCAGTTTACTGCCCTTCAGGCTTTAGGGGGGCTAGACTGTGGCCAGTAGGAGTAGAAAATGCTCTGGTGTCAGTGAGACTAAACAATGCCTCATCATTGGTATGAGTGGGAGGAATAATGTCCCATTGATGGTGTCAGGTGGAGGAAAAGTGTCACAAGGGCCAGATAAGGGCAAGCCAAAAGCTGTCCCTGGCCCCTGAGCCACAGTTTGGAGACCACTGGTGTCTCAAACAGCTGACTACTCTCCTACATTTATGAATACCTTCATTCTTACAGGTTGTGATTCACAGGTTTATCCTAACACCGTTGGACTACTGCAAGCCAAACCTGTGGTGGGCCCACCCTATCCATCATCGTTCCCCTTATCTACCTTTGTAGTGCCTCAACCTTAGTTGTCCTTTGTCTCTCTTCTCTTGGGTTCCCTGTTCTTCAAACAAACTTTAATCTTATCACATGCCCAGCAATACACCACCATGTATCTGCAAGTTCATCATACAATAAAGCCAAAGAAGCCGTGTAGCAAACATTGGATATGGTTAGTGGCAGCTCACAGCATGTCCTGCTCACATCATTAGTCAAACAGCAGAAAAGCTTCAATTAACAATGTGGTAAAACCTCATCCACCTACTTATAAGCGATGCCGCTGGAGCGCCCCCCGGCTTCTGGGATTCTTTCTGGGTTCTGTCCGCCACAATGTGCGATGGGGCCACTGAGGGGGGGGTCGGGATCCCAGTTTTTCTCTCTCTCCGTCCTGTTCAACAAGGAAATCTTTCCCTCAGTAATTCAGTAACCAGGCTGAGAGGCAGCGTAAGAAAGCAAGCGAAGGAAGAGTGCCGGCGTAGCTTGAGAGAGAGAAAGAGAGGTGCGTTGCGGTTCCTTGGCCTATGCTACGTACATATACTGTCCTTTATGTCGCATGCCACAACTTTCACAAAAAGTCTTATACTAACTATTCTGTTCTTTAAAGCAACCTGTGTGATATATATCCTGTTACAGTGTAGCAATAAGTATTGTGAGGCCTAAAAGACGTGAAACAAATGTTCTTTAATTTATCTATTTTTCTTCTTCTGGTTGTTTTTTTTCCTATTAATAAAGTTTCAATATTATTTGAAGCCTAAAAGAAATGGTCAAGACCAGTAAGTAGAACATTATATCACCAAATTTTTGAGGACAACTGACCATCACTACATAAGCTTGTTGGACATCCCTTTCTAAAACCATGGCCATTTGTGGCTATAACAATTGCCATGTCAAGTACGGATGTTAGATGAGAAGATCTGGTTCATATGTTGGTCTTTACATTGGGCACCAAAAAAAGAAAAAAAGACCTGACTTAAATGGACATTCAAATTCATCCCAAAGGTGTTCAGTAGGGATGAGGTTAGGGCTCTGTGCAGGACACTCCAGTTCCTCCACAGCAAACTGGCTCACCGTGTTTTTATAGAGATGGCTTTGTACACAGGACACAGTCATGCTGGAACAGAAAAGGGTCTTCACTAAACTGTTACCACAATGTTGGAAAAAGCACAACTTTCTACAATGTCTTTGTTGTACCCTTCTCCCTTCATTGAGGACACCTGAACTCAATCATTGAGAGGGTTGTCCACATGATTTTGACCATATACTTCATGGCAATATCAGCATATTATCAAAAAATGTAGGTGTGATTTTTAGGTGTCCACAAATTTTTGGCTGTATAAGTTAAGTGCAAAGGAAAAGCTGCTAGAGTTGATCATTGTCATGAAAAACGAGAAAGCAAGGCACACTTTGTCTTTGAAATTTATAAATAGAATCCTAAATTTGGCAATCACTATAAATATTGAATTCCCCTTAGCAGATATATTCACAAGAACATAAAATACCTTTCAGCAGTGTCAAGTAATGACCTGAGATACAGTATTTCACAAAAGTGAGTACACCCCTCACATTTTTGTAAATATTTTATTCTATCTTTTCATGTGACAACACTGAAGAAATGACACTTTGCTACAATGTAAAGTAGTGAGTGTACAGCTTGTATAACAGTGTAAATTTACTGTCCCCTCAAAATAACTCAACACACAGCCATTAATGTCTAAACCACTGGCAATAAAAGTGAGTACACCCCTTAGTAAAAATGTCCAAATTGGGCCCAATTAGCCATTTTCCCTTCCCGTGACTCGTTAGTGTTACAAGGTCTCAGGTGTGAATGGAGAGCAGGTGTGTTAAATTTGGCGGCCTGACCAGTGGAAGCAGACGAATCATCCCCTGTACAAACGTTTGTATAAGGAGTGAGCAATATGCCTCTGAAAAAAGATTGCTAAAGCCGAGATTTGACCCTTAATTGTACTTAAGGCCAGATTCATATCCACCCCTTTTTGCATAAAAGCCAAAACTCTCCCAATGACATATCAAAGGGGGTGCAACCTCCTGGCCTCGCACCAGGCAATATAGGAGCTCCAGACTCTATAGTAGATACTTCTGGACACTGGTTTTATAGCATTCAACATGGTAGACAATACTGACCCAGAAATGCCCCGGTCCTTTAGGATCCTGGTTTTAACAGCCAAACTGTTAAACTTAGAGACCGCAAAGCAGGGTGGAATATTGGACCCGGTGAAAGCAGATCCGGATGGAGTGGAAGAACCCAGGGGTTTCCCACTGCCAGTCTTACAATCTGGGCGTACCAAGTCCTTCTGGGCCAGGCCGGAGCTACTAGGATTACCGGCTTTCTCTCTTCCCGGATCCTGCGTAGTAGCCTTGGCAACAGCCAAATTGGGGGAAAGGCATATATCAGGGAAAACTGATCCCACGGAATTATCAGGGCATCTGCCCATAATGACAGCGGGTCCCTGGGTCTGAACACAAAGCTGTCTAGTTTCCTGTTGAACCTGAACGTCAGCAAGTCTACATCTGGAACCCTCCATCAGCGGCAGATTGATGCAGAGATCTCAGAATTTAGGGACCACTCCCCTGGTAACATCTGCTGGCGACTCAAAGTCTGCCTGCCAATTCTCCACTCCCGGAATAAACACAGCCGATAGGGATAGAACAAATCTTTCTGCCTAGGTCAGCATGCGATCCACTTCCTTCTGGGCTGTCTGACTCCTGGTGCCCCCCTGGTGATTGATATATGCCACAGCCGTGGAATTGTCCGATTGGACCCTCACAGGACATCCCTGTAGTCTGGAAGTCCAGAAGCTTAGAGCCAAGCGAGCTGCCCGAATCTCCAAAATGTTGATGAGCAGGCGCTTCTCCCTTCAGGACCATTGTCCCTGGACGGTGGCCTCCTCTAGGACTGCCCCCCATCCAGAGAGACTGGCATCTGTCGTCACCACCTTCCAGACCACAGGTTAAAAAAGGACCTTCCTTTTACCAGATTCCTGGTTAACATCCACCAACTGAGACTCTGTTGCACCCTCAGCCGAGGAAACGTGCCAGTCCAGAGTCTGGACAGTCTTGTTCCAGACAGACAGAATGTTGCTCAGAAGTGGTCTGGAGTGAAACTCTGCTTTGAATGAAGATACCATCTTCCACAGTAGCCTCATACACAGGCAAATGGAGGGATATCTTTTCCCTTTATGACCTGGACAAGGTTTTTCATGACTCTGACCTTCTCTGGTGGCAAGAATACCTTTACCTTGACTCTGTCTAGTATTAGCCCCAGATACTCTAGGCCAGTGGTCATCAACCCTGTCCTCAGGGCCCACTAACAGGCCAGGTTTTATGTATTACCTTGGGGAGATACAGACTAGAATACTGCAATCACTGAGCAGCAAATTATATCACCTGTGATGTATTTCAGTTATCTTGCAAACCTGGCCTGTTAGTGGACCCTGAGGACAGGGTTGATGACCACAGCTCTAGGCGCTGAACCGGCTGCAGGGCCGATTTTGACCAATTCAGAACCCAACCCAGACGCTCCATAAATTTAACCACCCGAGCTAAATCCCGCCTCAGGTCTGGAACCGTTTCATCTATTAATAGTAGCTCGTCCAGGTATCCTGCAACCGATTAAGAATATGCACTCACAATATAAAAGTGATCAATGAAAAACAAATGTGATAATAATTGATAAGTGAAAGAACACTATACAAAATTTTTTTTATACAAATACACTGCCACAAAAAATATAAAAAATGTACCAGTGAGAAACCCAACATATAGTGGGTGTTGACCTAATATTGTGGCAATATGACTGAAATATGAGAAAATACAAAATTATACATATATGGTAAAATTTACCAGTTTGGTTAGTGACAATAGTGAGTACTAAACCACACCAAAAAAAATATATTATTAAATAATTAAATGAATGATGAAAATGAGTCCATATGTGATGATAGTGACCATAGAAAACAAATAAAAAAATATATATCAAAAGAAGTCCATGCAAAATAATTGTTGATTCATCCACGCTGACTCAAAACCAGGCAACCCAGGAAAACGTGAAAAAATAGGAAATGCCTCCACCTCAGCACACACTGCTGCTTACCAGATCACTATGATCCCTTATTACAGGGGACCACAGAGTGCAGATGGCTTATAACCCAGCCCGGGATCTCTGTGGAATACACTGGACTCCTTAGCCTCCGCGGTGATTATCCTCACACGAATCAGACACGGTTAATGGATCCCCATACAACAACAAAGGCTCGCATAGTATAAAACCTTCACATTTATTAAACTTCAGGAGACAAATAGACACTTACAGTTAAGTAGAGTGAAAGCAGCATTAAAAGAATCAAGCCGGCCGGCTCTTGAAAAAAACAGCCCGTTGCTTCCGGAACTAAGCATAACTTGTGCTGACGTCAGAACGTCGCTCCTCCCTACGCATTTTGTCACTCCAAAGGACGACGTCACGGGGCACGGCGGTGTCCTGACCCACTGCTTATATACAGAGAACAGATAACCAAGCCTCGATCTGAGTCCTGGGACAACGCCGAACTGCGCCATTTATGGCTAAATGGGAGGAGGATGTCGTCTATGCCCAGCCAAGGCCTGAGGTGACCTTGTGGGTTTGTTACATAGATGACAGCCTCCTCCTGTGGGATGGCAGTGAGACTGATCTCTCAGACTTCATGCATTCCCTTAATACCAACAACAGGGGGATACATCTCAATTATGATGCCAGCTGAGAAAAAAATCATTTTTTGGACCTTACGATTTCTGTCAGCGGAGAGAGTTTGGTTACGTCTACATATTTCAAACCCACTAACAGAAATCTGTTTATTCCAAATGATAGCTGCCATCATGCCTCTTGGCTCAGATCTGTGCCAAAGAGTCAATACTTGAGATTAAAGTGCAATTGCACTGAACAGAGTGTTTTTTGGCAAAAGCTCAGGTTCTTACTCAGAGATTTGTTGATTAGGGATATGCTCTCGAGTCCCTCACCAACACCCTTGAACAGGTTAAACGTGTTGATAGAACCAACTTATTGAAAGAGAACACTGGAGGTCGCGAGAATGACGTATTTCGTAATCCATTCATCACCAATTTCTTTTGTCAACACTCCAGTGTTAAGCATATAGTGAAGAAGCACTGGCATATCCTTAAAAACAATAGTGTACTCAAGTCGATTCTGCCTGATAAACCCCAGGTGGTTTTCAGGGGTGCGCCCACTTTGAAGGATAAATTGGCTCCCAATATCTTGAACTCCCAAGTACAAGAGCCACTTTTTTTCCTGAACTTACCGGTTATTATCAATGCAGAAAGTGTCAGGTCTGTTCACTAAATGGATGCAAGACCAGAAGGACCACGAGTTTCAGTTCAAGTTGCACTTATAGGAGCTTTGCCATCGAGTCATTTATTACCTGCTCCATGGTTGTTGTGTATATGCTTCAGTGTCTGTGTGGCCTGCAGTATGTAGTCCGGACTAAGCGACCATTGCAGGTACGCTTAAATGAGCATATACAGTGGGGACGGAAAGTATTCAGACCCCCTTAAATTTTTCACTCTTTGTTATATTACAGCCATTTTTGCAGATTTATTAAAAAAAGAAAAACTGAAATATCACATGGTCCTAAGTATTCAGACCCTTTGCTGTGACACTCATATATTTAACTCAGGTGCTGTCCATTTCTTCTGCTCATCCTTGAGATAGTTCTACACCTTCATTTGAGTCCAGCTGTGTTTGATTATACTGATTGGACTTGATTAAGAAAGCCACACACCTGTCTATATAAGACCTTACAGCTCACAGCACATGTCAGAGCAAATGAGAATCATGAGGTCAAAGGAACTGCCTGAAGCGCTCAGAGACAGAATTGTGACAAGGCACAGATCTGGCCAAGGTTACAAAAAAATTTCTGTTGCACTTAAGGTTCCTAAGAGCACAGTGGCCTCCATAATTCTTAAATGGAAGACGTTTGGGACGACCAGAAACCTTTCTAGAGCTGGCCGTCCGGCCAAACTGAGCTATCGGGGGAGAAGAGCCTTGGTGAGAGAGGTAAAGAAGAACCCAAAGATCACTGTGGCTGAGCTCCAGAGATGCAGTCGGGAGATGGGAGAAAGTTGTAGAAAGTCAACCATCACTGCAGCCCTCCACCAGTCTGGGCTTTAGGGCAGAGTGGCCCGATGGAAGCCTCTCCTCAGTGCAAGACACATAAAAGCCCGCATGGAGTTTGCTAAAAAAAACACCTGAAGGACTCCAAGATGGTGAGAAATAAGATTCTCTGGTCTGATGAGACCAAGATAGAACTTTTTGGCCTTAATTCTGAGTGGTATGTGTGGAGAAAACCAGGCAATGCTCATCACCTGTCCAATACAGTCCCAACAGTGAAGCATAGGGGTGGCAGCATCATGCTGTGGGGGTGTTTTTCAGCTGCAGGGACAGGATGACTGGTTGCAATCGAGGGAAAGATGAATGCGGCCAAGTACAGAGATGTCCTGGACGAAAACCTTCTCCAGAGTGCTCAGGACCTCAGACTGGGCTGAAGGTTTACCTTCCAACAAGACAATGACCCTAAGCACACAGCTAAAATAACGAAGGAGTGGCTTCACAACAACTCGGTGACTGTTCTTGAATGGCCCAGCCAGAGCCCTGACTTAAACCCAATTGAGCATCTCTGGAGAGACCTAAAAATGGCCGTCCACCAACGTTTACCATCCAACCTGACAGAACTGGAGAGGATCTGCAAGGAGGAATGGCAGAGGATACCCAAATCCAGGTGTGAAAAACTTGTTGCATCTTTCCCAGAAAGACTCATGACTGTATTAGATCAAAAAGGGCTTCTACTAAATACTCAGCAAAGGGTCTGAATACTTAGGAC
Organism: Aquarana catesbeiana; assembly: GCF_042186555.1. Taxonomy (NCBI): domain Eukaryota; kingdom Metazoa; phylum Chordata; class Amphibia; order Anura; family Ranidae; genus Aquarana; species Aquarana catesbeiana. The sequence continues at coordinate 340,393,477 of NC_133330.1, read as the reverse complement.
CATGTGATATTTCAGTTTTTCTTTTTTAATAAATCTGCAAAAATATCAACAATTCTGTGTTTTTCTTTCAATATGGGGGGCTGTGTGTACAATATGGGGTGCTGTGTGTACAATATGGGGTGCTGTGTGTACAATATGGGGGGCTGTGTGTACAATATGGGGTGCTGTGTGTACAATATGGGGTGCTGTGTGTACAATATGGGGTGCTGTGTGTACATTAATGAGGAAAAAAATGAACTTAAATGATTTTAGCAAATGGCTGCAATATAACAAAGAGTGAAAAATTTAAGGGGGTCTGAATACTTTCTGTCCCCACTGTACAGTAAATAATATATGTAGGGGTTTCACTAAACATTCAGTGTCAAAACATTACCTTACTGTACATAATAGGGATCCATCTAATACTATATTTTTAGGCATTGATAAATATAGGCCCCATTGGAGGGGTAGCTGTTTGGTCAGGAGCATCTCTAAATTAGAGATGTCATGGGTGCATAAGATTAAATGTTACACCCCTTTTGGTTTAAATATAGATGTCGATATTAATTCTTTCATTGACAACTCCTAGTGACAATTTTATACAATTTTAATTTTATAATAATTTTAACTATTTTTAATTATTGTTCTAAATCAATTTTTGATATGCACATATCTTATTTTGTGAATTCGATCTGAGTCCCAGGTAGCCGTGGAATACGATTTTGTTAAAAGAGATCGAATTCTTTATCCCTTAGATGGGTGTCACTAGTGTGACCCCGGCACTAATTGTGGCCTACATTTGGGTCTGTTTGTTACATGCTTTAAATTTATCCTGACCGTTATGGTTTGCAGTGTTAGCACATTATTGTTCAGTTGCACATGATTTTGCCCGTTGGCGACCAGAGGTCAATCACATCTGTGCTTGCATGTGGTTTTAATACTTTTCACATTAGTTTTGTTTTTACATTATTTGTGGCTGGCAGCCCTTGTGTTATCCATGTCCGTTGATAGTACGTGGATGCTCAGTTATGAGTTTTCTATGTCTGTTAATGGTATATGGGTATTTCCGATTTGCCCTCATTATGTGGATATTTTCAGTATACATATTTGATTTTTTCCACTAACCAAGATGGCGCCATTCGGCGTTGTCCCGGGACTCAGACCTAGGCTTAGTTATCTGTTCTCTGTATTAGGGTTGCACCGATACCACTTTTTTAAGATCGAGTACGAGTACCGATACATTTTTCAAGTACTCGCCGATACCGATTACTGATACTTTTTTTTAATGTCACGTGACAGTGGCACTAATATGCAGCACTGATGACGCGTGGACTGTGTCAGTAGTTTTTAAATTTTTTTTTACAATTTTATTTTATTTTTGGTATTTTTTTTGACAATGCTTTTGTTTTGGGGGGTTGGGGGGATTGTGGGGGGGGGAGGTGTCAGTGTGTTTTTTATTTTATTTTTTAATTATTGTTACAATTTAACTTTTTAAAATATTTATTTATTACAATTCTTTATTTTTTTTATCAGTCCTGTGGGGGGGCTTTGGTGAGATATCAGGGATCTTAACAGACCCCTGACATCTCCCTTTTGGGACACAGAAAGGGACTGGGGACAGAGATTCCCCAGTCCTTTTCTCAGCAGCCTCAGCTGCACTGGAGATGAATGGACAGGAGACAGAGGCTCCTGTCCATTCATAAACTGAAGTATCGTAAACACAGTTTACGATTCTCAGTTATGAATGGACAGAATCAGTATTCACTGACTCTGTTCATTTATAATAGGAAGGAGCCAACAGATTTACTGGCTCCTTCCTCCGCTGTCCATCCTAAAAGATTAACACAGGGGGGACCGGAGCGGAGCACACGGAGGTGGGGGGACCGGAGCACACGGAGGTGGGGGGACCGGACCGGAGCACACGGAGGAGGGGGGGACCAGAGCACATGGAGGAGGGGGACCGGAGCGGATCACAAGGAGGAGGGGGGAGGACTGGAGCACACGGAGGGGGAAGGACTGGAGCACACGGAGGGGGACACAGGGGGGGACTGGAGGAGTATACACGGACAGACAGGGGGTGATTGGTGCAGTGGTGGGGGGAGTTACAAGCACCAATCCCCCTGTATAGATTTCAAAAAAGCAGCTGGAAGCCACAGAGGGGAGAGGAGAAGCGGCTGTCAGCTACTTTATTGAAATCTATTCAGGGGGGATTGGTGCTTGTAACTCCCCCCACCACTGCACCGATCACCCCCTGATTGTCCAGGTATCGGGGGAAGCATCGGAGCATTTGCCCGAGTACAAGTACTTGGGCAAATACTCAGTATCGGCACTGATACCGATACTAGTATCTGTATCGGTGCAACTCTACTCTGTATATAAGCGGTGCGTCAGGACGACTTCCTTAGGAGTGACGAAACGCGTAGGGAGGAGCAACCTTCTTACGTCACCGCAAGTTACTCTTAGTCCCGGAAGCAATAGGCTGTTTTTCGAGAGCCGGCCGGCTTGACTCTTTTAATGCTGCTTTCACTCTACTTAACTGTAAGTGTCCCTTTGTCTCTTGAAGTTTAATAAATGTGAAGGTTTTATATTATGCGATACTTTGTTGTTCTACGGGGATCCATTAACCGTTTCTGATTCGTGTGAGGATCATCACCGCCGAGGCTAAGGAATCCAGTGTATTCCACAGAGATCCCGGGCTGGGTTATAAGCCATCTGTGCTCTGTGGTCCCCTGTAATAAGGGACCATAGTGATCTGGTAAGGGACAGTGTGTGCTGAGGTGGAGGCATTTCCTATCTTTTAATGTTTTCTTGGGGTGCCTGGTTTTGAGTCACCATGGATGAGTCAACAATTATTTTGCATGGACTTCTTTTGATATATATTTTTTGATTTGTTTTTTATGGTCACTATCATCACATATGGACTAAATTTCATAATCCATTTAATTATTCAATAATATAATTTTTTTTTGGTGTGGTTTAGTACTCACTATTGTCACTAACCAAGTGGTAAATTTTACCATATACATATAATTTTGTATGTTCTCATATTTCAGTCATATTGCCACAATATTAGGTCAACACCCACTATATGTTGGGTTTCTCACTGGTACATTTTTTATATTCTTTGTGGCAGTGTATTTGTATTAAAAAATGTTGTATAGTGTTTTTTCACTTATCAGTTATTATCACATTTGTTTTTCATATATCACTTTTATATTGTGAGTGCATATTCTTAATAGGCATTGCCTCATAGGTCAATTTATTTAGCACAGCTTCCCCTTTGCTATAATTCTATTTGGTGTTGTATAACATTTTGAGTTGCAGTTTACTTTTAGCCAATAGCGCAGTTTTCTTATTTACCATCCTGCAACCGATATTCCCTGAGATCTTAGAACTGCCAATACCGGAGCCAATATCTTTGTGAATACCCGAGGTGCCGTGGCTAACCTGAAGGGCAGTGCCACAAATTGAAAATGTTGGTCGCCCACTGCGAATCGCAGAAACCTTTGATGGGACCTGCAGATTGGCAAGTGTAGGTCCTTGATGTCTATGGACGCCAGGAATTCCTCCCCGTACCACTGAATTAATTGACTCCGTTCGGAAAGAACGAATGACCAGAAATTGATTCAGAGCCTTGAGGTCCAGAATAGGCCTGACATCTCCATTTGGCTTTGGGATTATGATTTGAGTAAAAACCCTTGAATCTTTCGATGATTGGAACCTCTGAAATCACTCCTTGTAACCTTAGTTGATCTATTGCTTGAAGAAAAGACCTCCTCTTTACCGGGTCTATGGGGATGTTGGACCTGAGGAACTGAGAGGGGGGAAGCCCCCGGAATTCTATTTTGTACTCCTGAGATACAGTAGAAAAAACCCACCTGTCTCGGATCACTTCTTCCCAGATGTCTGAGAACCTTAATAGCCTCCCCCCCCACCCGCATGAGTGGGGATGCCCCTTCATAAGGAAGGCTTGGGACTGATCTTAGGGGGTCTCTGGGCCCAGGGTTTTTCTGCCCCTGGCCTTGGGGCTTTCCCCTAGAAGCGGACGGCTGAGGCCGTCGATACTGCCTGAAATTAGAAGTGCTGGGTACTGAAGCACTAGACACCTTGAAGGAAGATCGTCTGCTCCTCTTCTTAACTGGTAGAAGCGCACTCTTACCCCCTGAAATCTTCTGGATATATTTATCCAGGTCTTCTCCAAATAGCCTCTCCCCATGAAAGGGAAAATCAGCTAGTAATCTTTTTGCAGGGTAACTCTGCAGCTCAGTTTTTTAACCAAAGAATCCTGCGCATATGTACTGACAGCAGGGCCAACCGGGACATCTGTTGTATGGAATCCTTAAGGACATCTACTGCGAAACATAAGGCCCAAAGTATTTCTGCCAAATTCTCCACAGGTAGGGAACAGTCTTAGTTACCCGCTTCACCTGGTCCTTTAAAGACTGATATATACCGATAGCCGCCACTGCTGGTTGTACAGCAGACCCGGCAATAGCAAATGAAGTCTTTAATAAAGACTCTAATTTCTTATCTGCTGGATCCTTAAACACCTGGGCATTATCTACAGGACAGGTATAACTCTTATTTACAGAGCAAATGGCGGCGTCCACAGATGGCATGCTCCATTTTCTTATAAACTTTTCCTCCATAGGGTACAAAAGTGTAAACTTCTTAGGAGGAATAAACAGCTTGTCTAGATGATCCCAGTCAGCATACATGATTTGCTCTAGCAACGGATGTAAGGAAAAAGTATGCAAGCTCTGTGGAGGCCGCAGGGTTCCTAAAGAAGAAAAGAAACTTCAGGGACCTCCACAGGTGGCAATTTGAAACCTGATTGGACCATCTCCGTGAGGGACTGGATCAGCAGTCTCTGGGATTGAGAGGCTAAAAACGTTTTTTCAGAACCTGACTCCTGAGAAGTGGAGTCTGTGGCCTGACCTTCCTCCCGGTCATTCACTGCCACTTCTTCCACATCTTCTGCCCAATTCTGTTCCAATGCAGGTGGGGGCTCAGGAGAAGGGGATCTATCCCGTTTCCTTCCCCCTTGGGAAACTGAAGCAATCAAACCTGCTATTTTCCCCTCCAGCCCAGCTAAAGCTGATGCTAAGTTGTCCTTTGTAACGTAGGTTGAGGCAGAAGCATTAGCTGTTGCTACAATGCCTGACAACCGTAATGGCTCAGACTGGCTAGTTGCCTCAGGTCTTTCAGGAGAGTTAAACACAGCAGATGTAAGGCTAGCATCCTCCAATACTGATGGTGGTGCATTTGCACCCCTTCCTGCTGCGCCTCCCCCACTCCTCTTCCAGGAAGACATGCCTGAGACAAAACAATTTGAGGTAAAGAAACCCCACCTTTATGTACCTCAACCGCTCTGTAAATACTACAGCTCTTACAGGACTTTTGGTGCCCTAGTCCATCCACCCAGAGTGACTCATGTGCCCAGCTGATGCCGCTCTGTGTCCCCTCCAGCCTGCTTCCGCCCCTACTGCACATGTTCGGGTAACACGTTTTACCACGTGCACGTTTGTAGCGACCTGTGTAGATCTCACGTCCCTACTACATGCACGTCCCTCGTGCACATTCTTTCGCGCCCTTCCCGTACACGTGCGTGCCCCCCCGACCACATAAACAGCAGCGGGAAAGGGCCACCGAAGGTGCCGGCGTAAGAACTAGATGCACAGGGGCAGGGGGAATACGGAGAACCGCCCGCCTCCTGATAGGATCAACGTGGCTGGAAGCTCCACAGAAAAGCGCTGCCGTCCGCAACACCACTGCCCCCAGTGATTATGACACCTGGTTATAAAAAAAAGTTAAGAGACTGAAGATACATCTTACATTTTAACAAGTGCAAAAATATGTTAAAAAACTTACCGGTCACACAGCAGGATTCTGCTAAAAAGCTAGATTTCAATCTTCCCCATCACGGCGGGTCTCTGTCTCTTGGACCTTCGAGGACTGGGTCCCCTTGAATATGGGCCCACTCCCTTGGACCTGTAAAGCACCCTGCCAGAACTCCTTTGGGATCTTTTTTCTTACCAAGGATCCCGATCCCCACGGTCCAGTGCCCAAAGGGTCACATTACAGGCAATACCTCGTAATCTTCTTGTGTAACAAGGTTCAGGTACCATCCATTTTAGTGCATCACCGTCCGGATAGATCCGCTTATATAGCCCTATAAATCCTTCAGGATCTGTTCCAGGACCATCTTCTTAGCTAGCTCATGGAGAGCTTCTCCAAACCGTGACCATCACCTTACAAGACACTGGCGAAAAAACTGAGGTACTTCCTGTGTAGGAGGGGTTATACAGGGGAGGACTTCCTGTCTTTTTTTTTTTTTTGGTTTGCCAGTGTCCATTCACCTATAGGTGGCGTATAACCCAGTTAGTTATTATGGCATAAAGATGGCCTAGGCTATAAGAAGATTGCCAAGACCCTGAAACTGAGCTGCAGCACGGTGGTCAAGACCATACAGCAGTTTAACAGGACAGGTTCCACTCAGAACAGGCCTCGCCATGGTCCACCAAAGAAGTTGAGTGCACGTGCTCAGCGTCATATCCAGAGGTTGTCTTTGGGAAATAGACGTATGAGTGCTGCCAGCATTGCTGCAGAGGTTGAAGGGTGGGGGGTCAGCCTGTCAGTGCTCAGACCATACGCCGCACACTGCATCAAACTGGTCTGCATGGCTGTCGGTCCAGAAGGAAGCCTCTTCTAAAGATGATGCACAAGAAAGCCCACAAACAGTTTGCTGAAGACAAACAAACTAAAGACATGGATTACTGGAACCATGTCCTGTGGTCTGATGAAATCAAGATAAACTTATTTGGTACAGATGGTGACAGGCATGTGTGGTGGCAACCAGGTGAGAAGTACAAAGACAAGTGTGTCTTGTCTACAGTCAAGCATAGTGGTGGGAGTGTCATGGTCTGGGGCTGCATGAGTGCTGCTGGCACTGGGGAGCTACAGTTCGTTGAGGGAACCATGAATGCCAACATGTACTGTGACATACTGAAGCAGAGCATGATCCCCTCCCTTCAGAGACTGGACCGCAGGGCAATATTCCAACATGATAACGACCCCAAACACATCTCCAAGTTGACCACTGCCTCGCTAAAGAAGCTGAGGGTAAAGGTGATGGACTGGCCAAGCATGTCTCCAGACCTAAACCCTATTGTGCATCTGTGGGGCATCCTCAAACAGAGGGTGGAGGAGCGCAAGGTCTCTAACATCCACCAGCTCCGTGATGTCGTCATGGAGGAGTGGAAGAGGAATCCAGTGGTAACCTGTGAAACTCTGGTTAACTCCATGGCCAAGAGGGTTAAGACAGTGCTGGAAAATAATGGTGGTCACACAAAATATTGACACTTTGGGCCCAATTTGGACATTTTCATTTAGGGGTGTACTCACTTTTGTTGCCAGCGGTTTAGACATTAATGGCTGTTTGTTGAGTTATTTTGAGGGGACAGCAAATTTACACTGTTATACAAGCTGTACACTCACTACTTTGCACTGTAGCAAAGTGTCATTTCTTCAGTGTTGTCACATGAAAAGATGGAAAAAAATATTTACAAAAATGTGAGGGGTGTACTCACTTTTGTGAGATACTGTAAGTATTATGTAGAACAGAACTTTACCGGAGAGAAACTGAGAAATGGAAGATGAAAAAAATCAGCACTAAATGACATCAAGAATATCTACAAAATGTCCTAACTCTATAAATTTTTGAGAGCCTCCATAGTAGAAGCACATGCATTATAATGGATAGATAGAAGGCAGGTGAGCCTGGAGGGAGCCCATCCCTCCTTAACCACTTCCCACCCGGCCACTGCACATAAACGGCCGGGTGGGCGCTCTCTCCTTCTGAGTGGATGTTCAGGAACATCCCTCAGAAGGAGTGGGATCGCCCGCGCAGCGGCGCGATCCCGATGCGCGTTCGTGTCACCCAGACACGGCGCATCTCCGATCGGCAGGAGGGCTCTGCGATTGGCCCTCCTGATCACATGACGGCCGTGTCGAATCACAGCCGTCATGTGATGTAAACACAGAGCCGGTTGCTAGGCAATCGGCTCTCCTCTCCTCACACGGAAATTGTCAGTGAGGAGAGGAGAGCGGATCGCTGCAGCCGGCTGGTGATCAGTGAGTATGAGCTGTTTTTTTACAGCTTTTTACTAACTGATCACCAGTCTAGTGACCCCACACAATGTAAAAACACAAAACAAACACTAAGTAAACACACAATGTCCCCAAAACACATGTCCCCACATAGTAAAAACACATGTCCCCCACATATGTCCCAGTAAAATCACATGTCCCAATGATTATCTGCACACATATGTCACCTGCGCACATCTGTACATGATCATTTGCGCACATGTGTCCGTGATCACACGAACCAATTATTATACACTTAACGGGATTTTTTTTTACCAAAAACATGTAGCAGAATACGTTTTGGCTTAAATTTATGACAAAATTTGATTTTATTGGATTTGTTTTAAAATAGAAAGAAGAAAATATTGGGTTTTTTTTCCAAATTTCCGCTCTTTTTTCGCTTATATCGCAAAAAATAAAAAACGGAGTCGTGAATAAATACCACCAAAAGAAAGCTCTATTTGTGTGAACAAAATGATAAAAATTTAATTTGGGTACAGCGTAGCATGACCACGCAATTGTCATTGAAAGTGTGAGAGCGCTGAAAGCTGAAAATTGGTCTGGGAAGGAGGGGGGCGAAAGTGCCCAGTATTGAGGTGGTTAAAGGCACAGGAGATGCACTGGACACCCAGCATACAGCGCAATGGCAGCGAAGGTGTCCAGTGCATCCCCTCACCAGTATTCCAACAGTACAAAAGTCCAGTGCTGCATTGTGCTATATGCTGGGTGTCCAGTGAGCCCCTCTGTGCCTATAAGGAAGGGTGGGCTCCCTCCAGGCTCACCTGCTTTCTATCTATCCATTAGAAGGCATGTGCTTCTACTATGGAGGCTCTCAAAAATGTATAGAGTTAGGACTGCAGATAATACTGGAGTGCCGTGAAGTGGCTTCTGCAGCTTACGCATGTATTTGTGTACAAACTAAAACCCTGTTTTTTAACGCATACTGTTAGACAGGATAATTCGGTTGGTTGCAGGCTGGTTGGTAAGTTGAGCCGGGAATTTTCTTTCGTTTTGTTTGACATGCGTCGCCCTTCCATGTACTGGTGAAGGCCAGTTATAGGTGGGGGCAGTGGCCATTTCTTTGTATCAATGAACATAAAGGCTGATTATATGACCTATGTAAAAAGTATAGCATGTTCTGTTCGAAGTGTTGATGGTTATTTTTGGAATTCTGTATCGGTAAACAATATTGCATTATGTTGTAGACACACCGATACCCGTGATATCCCTGATAAAAGAAATTAGCCGAAATGCGTCGGAACGGTCCACGTCTGGGGAGAATAGAGAATCATCACATCTTGCATATGGCATAATATAAGTCCCCAGCTATGGACTATTGGGTATATTGTGTATATGTGGTATACAATGTAATCGACCAGCAAAGAGGATATTTTAAAAGGTATGTCTGTTTTATACAGTGCATCCGCAAAGTATTCACAGTGCTTCACTTTTTCCCCATTTTGTTATGTTACAGCCTTATTCCAAAATGGATTCATTTAATTATTTTCCTCAAAGTTCTACAAACAATACCCCATAATGACAATGTGAAAGGAGTTCGTTTGAAACCTTTGCTCAATGAACCTTAGAATATAAACAAATAGTCCATATAGGGTGAAGAGTCCATAAAAGTCCATATAAACCCACAAAGATGGCAGCTCTGTGTAGGAGCAAGAAGGCAGCTCTGTATACAAGAAAAAGAACCGCTGCTCCAAGTGCATAAAGGTACATGTAAAGAAAGTATGCATCAGTAATACAAGACAGATATAAAAATTACAAAATTTATTGATACAAAATAAAAACACACACAGATGACATGATATTTCAACTAGTTTTGCGGGTTTACCGCTTCATCGGGATATCCATCTGCGGATAAAATATGGATACAATAATATATAGAAATTCCATATGGGGACGTTACAAAATCACAAAATGGGGAGAGGGGTGAAGAAAGGGGAAGGTCCTTCACAATCGCCGCGGGAGACCTTGCCGGGTTGCTTTGTGCCTTGCATATACCAAAGAACGGGTAAGCAGCCCTACATATTTATTACACCTTTCTTCACCCCTCTCACCATTTTATGATTTTGCAACAACCCCCATATGGATTTTCTATATATTATTGTATCTCTATTTTATCTGCAGATGTATATCCTGATGAAGCGGTAAACCCGCGAAACTAGTTGAAGTATCATGTCATCTGTGTGTGATTTTTTTTTTTATCTTGTATCAATAAATTTTGTAATTTTTATATCTGTCTTGTATAACTGATGCATACCTTCTTTACATGTACCGAGATAGTCCACCTGCCTTCTTTTTTTTGGTGAGTCTGGGGTGGGACCCTCACTCCCAAATATCCTTTCTAAATTTAATTGGATGATGGTACATTCTATAGATCTGCATACATTTTATATTGTTCTATGAGGCCACCCACTCCCAGGTGCATAAAGTTAAGGCTGATTGGAGTATCTGAAGAAAGAAATGGCTGCACATCCAGAACTTCCGATTGCCTTTTATTTTGTTTCACAAAGATAGCACCAAAGACACCAAACTGTGGTCACGTAGACGCGTTTCACACATACATCTTGTGCTTAATCAGGAGGACACTAGAAGAGAACACAAGCACCTACTAAGTGTAGCTTTGAAGACTTTAATTAAAGAGGAACTGCAGTCCACTCACATAATTTGTAATAAAAACATCTTTGCCATTCTGAAGCTTCCCTCCAACCACTTTGCATATTATTTTATATATACTGTGATTCTGTACTTGCCAAATATACTGTAGAAATCTCCCTCCACCGAGTCTGGCTGCAACCATTTTAACTATGGGCAGCTGAGGCTGCTGCCTGTTCACTTACTGGATTTACACAGACACACATCTCCAGCTCTGCAGCTCTCATTGTCCCTCTTATGACTCATCCCCCCTCCCGTCCTGGCAAACTCTCAGGAGAGCGAGAGTGAGAGCGGTGCATGACGTCATAAGCCTAGGCTTTTTACAAGAAAAGAAACAGGAAGTGGGCTGTATAAGGGATTTACTGGCAGAAAAAAAAAATGTTTTACTATACAAAGTTAAAACAACAACAAGGGCAGAAGATTTATTAGATGGAAAGATGAAAAAATGACTGAAGGTCCGCTTTAAGTTTAAAAAGGAGCGCTACTCACAAAAGTGATAAAATCACAGGCATACAGAGAATGGCACTGCACAGGGAGTCCTCTGCATCATCCAGACTGAGGGAACACACGCCTCTGTGGAACAAGCTAGTAGAACCAGGCTTGGGGTCCGCAGTCTAGTGCACCGATGGATTCCGGCACTTCCAGATCTCGTGGAACGCACCACGGGGCAGGCATGACGTCACTTCCCGGATCTGACGCGAGGAGGTCAGCAATGCATTTGCGGAGAATGCGTTCCTTCTTCAGGCCATGTGTACCCTCAGTCTGGGTGATGCAGAGGACTACATGTGCAGTGCCATTCTCTATGTGCCAGTGGTTTTATCACTTTTGTGAGTAACACTCCTTTTTAAACTTAATTAAAGTCTTCAAAGCTACAATCAGTAGGTGCTTGTCATTTCGACCACAAATGCCACTGAACGTTCAATCACTCAAGCAAATAGCCACATCTATGCCAGCTCTAGGCTACTCTCTCTCGAGGCATCTAAGTTAGTGACGCTTGAGAGACATAAACACCAATTCTTTCCTAAACGTTTTTTTTTTTTTCCTTTTAACTAAATCAAATTGTTCCTTTGTGACTTGTTTTGTAAAACATGCAAAGTAATTAAATCTCCTGTCATCCGGATTAAGTGAATTGTGAAATGTCGTTCATCATAATCTTGAATGATATTCCATAGAAATGATCTTTTATACAAAAGTTGTTCCAGTTAGGACTACCTCTGCCAAAGACATAAGTCTAAAGAATACACATGCGTCTGTGCAAGATAATTTCGAACTGCTGATTTCAGTTACAGGAAATGACTAGTGGCAGTAAATCAAATACGACTGGACCTATCCAAGAGACTTATCCAGCGCATCCAATGGCAGGGAATTCCCTGGCATTTAAGAGGGACTTGTACTGTCTAAGCTGTGTCCAAAAAAAGGTAAGTAGAGGGCAAAGACTAGTTAACAGCTTTGCCCATAGGCTACTGCAGCTAATCTTTTCCCCATTACTCACTGACCATGCCTTGTTCTACACTTTGTCTCTGTGTGAAGGTGGCCATCTTGGAAAGAGCAGGGATTTGTTTCCCCATGTCACAGTTGGAACCCCTACCTGATGACTGGTGACCTCATTATGGGTGGGGGGATATTCAAGAAGCAAGAGAGGACCACAGATCCACAGAATGGATAATGTGGAAGCAGGGGGATTCTTGCACTGCTGGTCCTCAGGTACAGCTTCCTCTCCAGCAAGGAGAACAGGGAGCAGCACAGTAGTGAACATCACCAAATCCTACTTTGGTGAAACGAGCAGTCAGAACTTAGCAGTAGTACCTCAGATGATCTCACACTGCAGACAGAAAGCTTGGTGGCTACAGAACAGGAGTGCCATGTCCAGGCACTGGAACTTCACTCTTATTTTTCAGAATTCAAGGTAGATTTTCCAGGGTACAGTTTAGGCGCAATGGACATTTCTAGATGTTCGCTATAGGAGAACTAACGTTTTGAGTTCAGATCCACTTTTTGGGTAGTCTTGTTATCTTAATACAGGGGTCTCCAAACTTTCTAAACAAATGGCCAGTTTACTGCCCTTTAGACCTTAGGAGGGCTGGACTGTGGCCATGAGAGTAGAAAATGGCATCAGTGAAAATAATAATGCCCTATCTTTGGTGTCAGTGGAGGAATAGTGTCACATCATTGATGTCAGTGGAGGAATTGTTTCTCATCATTCGTGTCAATGGGAGGAATAGTGTCCCATATCAGTGGGAGAAATAGTTTCCCAAGGGACGGATAAAGGCAAGCAAAAGGCCACATTCGGCCCCCAGGCCGCAGTTTGGAGACTACTGTTATAATATAATGCATATGAGGAGGGTGTTTGTGGGAGTACTCAAGATGTCGTCCCTGTTAAACATGTACCTTATAGGTGTTAACTGTAGTTACATAACTGGAGGTACACCTTCATCAATAACATTATGGTGATCGGACAGTTCATAAGGGTTTTACACAGTAGGCAATTCTCTTCCATCAGATGATTGGTAAAAGGGTTTCAAGAATAAACATTGAGCAGGTTTAAATTTCTATCAATCAATACCCTACCACCTTGATGCCTGAACGTTCTCAGACATATTCACGATTATTTGAAGATCAAGCAACATAACTAATACATTTTAACCAATTCAGCCTCCGCAACATACCCGTACCTTGCCAGGTTGAAGATGTTATACCAGGATGATGCCTGCAGCTAAAGGCATCATCCCAGTATTTTTTTTTTCTCCAGCCGACAATGCTCTGTAATGTAAAAGCAATCCAGCGGCTTATTAGCCGCTGGATTGCTTTTAGAAGCAGCGGAAGGGGATCCCAATCTCCCTCTCGCTGCCTTACCGGCTCTGCCGTTCCACCAGGGAACCCGGGAAAGAACATCTCCCTTCATTATCCAGACTGAGGGAACACACGCCTCTGTGGAACAAGCTCATAGAACAAGGCTCGGAGTCCACGGTCTAGTGCACGGATGGATTCTGGCACTTCCAGATCTCGTGGAATGCACCAGGGGGCAGCCATGACGTCACTTCCCGGATCTGACGCGAGGAAGTCGGCAATGTGTTTGCGGAGCATGTGCCCCTTCTTCAGGTCATATGTTCCCTCAGTCTGGGTGATACAGAGGACTACATGTGCAGTTCCATTCTCTATGTGCCAGTGGTTTTATCACTTTTGTGAGTAACACTCCTTTTTAAACTTAATTAAAGTCTTCAAAGCTACACTCAGTAGGTGCTTGTGTTCTCTTCTTGTGATTTTGTCCACAAATGCCACTGAACATTCAACCACTCAAGCAAATAGCCACATCTATGCCAACTCTAGGCTACTCTCTCTTGAGGCATCTAAGTTAGTGAAGCTTGAGAGACAAACATCAATTCTTTCCTAAACGTTTTTTTTTCCTTTTAGCTAAATCAAATTGTTTCTTTATGATTTGTTTTTGACAAAATGGCAATGTAAAACCTGCAAAGTAATTAAATCTCCTGTCATCAGGATGTGAATTATGTTAGGCTGCCTGCAAACTGAACGGTGTTCAACATAATCGTGAATGATATTCCATAGAAATGATCTTTCATATAAAAGTTGCTCCAGTTAGGACTACCTCTGCCAAAGACATGAGTCTAAAGAATGCACACGCTTCCGTGCAAGATAATTTCGAACTGCTGATTTCAGTTACAGGAAATGACTAGTGGCAGTAAATCAAATACAACTGGACCTATCCAAAGACTTACCCAGTGCATCCAACGGCAGGTAATTCCCCGGCATTTAAGAGGGACTTGTACTGTCTAAGCTGCATCCAAAAAAGGTAAGTAGAGGGCAAAGACTAGTTAGCAGCTTTGCCCATAGGCTCCTGTAGCTAATCTTTTCCCCATTACTCACTGACCATGCCTTGTTCTACACTTTGTCTCTGTGTGCAGGTGGCCATCTAGGAAAGAGCATTGATTTGTTTCCCCATGTCACAGTTGGCACCCCCCCCCCCTTCCTGATGACTGGCAACCTCATGATGGGTGGGGGGATATTCAAGAAGCAGGATAGGACCACAGATCTACAGAATGGATAATGTGGAAGCAGGGGGATCCTTGCACTGCTGGTCCTCAGGTACAGCTTCCTCTCCAGCAAGGAGATCGGGGAGCAGCACCAAATCTTACTTTGGTGAAACGAGCAGTCAGAACTTAGAAGCAGTACCTCAGATGATCTCACACTGCAGACAGAAAGCTTGGTTGCTACAGAACAGGAGTGCCATGTCTAGGCACTGGAACTCCACTCTTATTTTTCAGAATTCAAGGTTTCCAGGGTACAGTTTAGGCACAATGGACATTTCTAGATGTTCTCTATAGGAGAGCTAACGTTTTGCGTTCAAATCCACTTTGTGGGTAGTCTTGTTATCTTAATACAGGGGTCTCCAAACTTTCTAAACAAAGGGCCTGTTTACTGCCCTTTAGACCTTAGGAGGGCCGGACTGTGGCCGTGGGAGTAGAAAATGGTGTCAGTGAAAATAATAATGCCCCATCTTTGGTATCAGTGAAGGAATAGTGCCACATCATTGATGTCAGTGGACAAATTGTTTCTCATCATTTCGTGTCAATGGGAGAAATAGTGCCCCATATCAGTGGGAGAAATAGTTTCCCAAGGGCCGGATAAAAGCAAGGGCCACATTCGGCCCCCAGGCCACAGTTTGGAGACTACTGTTATAATATAATGCATATAAGGAGGGTGCTGGTGGGAGTACTCAAGATGTCGTCTTTGTTAAACATGTACCTTATAGGTGTTAACTGGAGTTACATAACTGGAGGCACACCTGCGTCAATAACATTATGGTGATTGGACAGTTCATAAGGGTTTTACACAGTAGGCAATTCTCTTCCATCAGCTGATTGGTAAAAGGGTTTCAAGAATAAACATTGAGCCGGTTTAAATTTCTGTCAATCAATACCCTACCACCTTGATGACTGAACGTTCTCAGACATATTCACGATTATTCGAAGATCAAGAAACGTAACAAATACATTTTAACCACTTCAGCGTCCGCGACGTACCCGTACCTTGCCAGGTTGAAGGTGTTATACCAGGATGATGCTTGCAGCTAAAGGCATTAGCCCGGTATTTTTTTTCTTTCGGCCAACAATGCTCTGTAATGTAAAAGCAATCCTACCGGCTAATTAGCCGTTGGATTGCTTTTAGAAGCGGCGGAAGGGGATACCATTCCCCCTCTCGCTGCCTTACCGGCTCTCCCTTCTCACCGGGGAACCAGAGAAAGAACATCTCCCTTCATCTCTATAGTCTAGGACGGGGTCGCTAAACTTTTTATTTCGAGGACTACATTATATATTTTACAGATATTCGCGGGCCGAAAAAAAAGAATCCTCAGCCATGGAATTAAATAGACTTTAAAAAAAGGATGCCATCAGCGGGGCTGGATGGTGCACCTGTATTCTCCGCCTGCACCTAAATCTCAGAGTCTCGTGCACCAGGGATAAACATTAAGTGTGCATGAGGCCTTACATCTGTGTCCCCATCAGAGCCCCCCCGCCCATGTGTGTCCCCACAGATTCTCCCCACACGATTGTGTCCTCATCAGAGCCCCCTCTTCACATATGTGTCCCCAATCATTGTCCCCCTCCACACTTGTGCCCCCATCAGCCCCCCCCCTGCACACATATGTCCTCACCAAAGCCCCCCTGGACACTTGTGTCCCCCATCAGAGCCCCCCCTGCACAATTGTGTCCCCCATCAGAGCCCCCCTGCACACTTGTGTCGCTCTTACACTTGTATCCCCATCAGAGTCCCCCCTACACTTTTGTCCCTCATCAGAGTCCCCCTCCACACTTGTGTCCCCATCAGGGCCCCCCTGCACACTTATATCCTCACCAGAGCCCCCCTGCACATTTGTGTCCCCCATCAAAGTCCCCCCACACGTGTGTCCCCATAAGGGAGTTCCTGATCACTAGGAACAGTAGATCTCTCTCTACTCCCCTGTCAGAACAGGGATCTGTTTGTTTACATTGACAGATCCCCGTTCTGACTCTCTGTGGAGCGACCGTGAGTGGCCGGCGGACATCACGGCCACGCGCATCGGCTCCAGCGTCACGCCCCCTATAGCTTCTTAAAGCGGGCGACAGACAATGAGGGCGATTCGCGCAGTACAACTGCGGCGACTGGTCGGAAAAGTAGTTAAAGTATGAGATGTTAGGTATTTATTTACTCGTTGTAACATCATGTTTTATATTTTACAAAAAAAATGGGTATTATTTTGTGTTTTTGTGCAGGGGGTTCTTAATACATTTCCAGCAAAAAAAAAAAAAAAAGGCTGATTTTTACACTTATGTGAGAAGTGTCAGAATAGGTCGGGGGCTGAAGTGATTAAAGAAATGCCTGGAAAGGTCAAGCTCTGCAGATCGATTTTTCTGGCACCTTTCAGTATGAACTTTCTTTCTCAGACAAACGTTCTACCTGAAATCACACTTACACCTGTTACACTTCCACATTAGTTATCATACATTGAATGTGAAGATATATACAGTACTAGGTCTGCTGTAATGGCGGTAGCTTAGTTCTCAGCGTGGGGATACAGAGTCCGATAGATGTAAAAAAAAATCCATGAACTCTAACCTATTACTAACCAGAATACTAAAGTAGAGGGTAAAGCTATGCACTAACCAAACTTTTAAATGTTACTTCCCCATGCAGTTTATAATAAATTCCAGTGTAAATATCTTTATTCAATCTTGTTCCTAACGGTCACATATACACAAGGTATTTTCACTGACATTTATTATAAAGTGAATGCAGCAAATGGCATCGGGGAAGTAACATTCAAATGTTTGGTTAGTGCATAGCTTCTCCTTCCACTGCACAGGCTATTTCCTAGAAAAGGTGAACTTTAAAAGCCCTGTAAAGCCCACCCTATTTGCCGCCTCACATATGCATTACATGGCTGGCAAGAGGTTCATTCCTAGTTAGCTTGGTCTAAATGTAAATACGATGATGTGCCATTAAACATAAGTGTGTGTTAACATGATGCTCTCTCTCCTTGTGCAGGGTGACTGGTCTTGTCTCCGCCCCCTCCTGTAGTTTTCTGTAGTGGGTGGAGCTTCCTGTAATAAAGACCGGTCACTGCTGCTCTCTCTCCTTGTGTAGGGTGACTGGTCTTGTCTCCGCCCCCTCCTGTAGTGGGTGGAGCTACCTGTAATAAAGACCGCTCACTGCTGCTCTATCACCATGTAGAGCGTGACTGGTCTTGTCTCCACCCCCTCCTGTAGTTTTCTGTAGTGGGTGGACCTACCTGTAATAAAGACCGGTCACTGCTGCTCTCTCTCCTTGTGCAGGGTGACTGGTCTTGTCTCCTCCCCCTCCTGTAGTGGGTGGAGCTACCTGTAATAAAGACCGCTCACTGCTGCTCTCTCTCAATGTGGAGGGTGACTGGTCTTGTCTCCGCCCCCTGCTGTACTTTTCTGTAGTGGGTGGAGCTTCCTTTAATAAAGACCGGTCACTAATGCTCTCTTTCCTTTTGCAGGGTGACTGGTCTTGTCTCTCTGCCCCTCCTGTAGTTTTCTGTAGTAGGTGGAGCTACCTGTAATAAAGACCGGTCACTGCTGCTCTCTCCTTGTGCAGGGTGACTGGTCTTGTCTCGGCCCCCTCTTGTAGTGGGTGGAGCTACCTGTAATAAAGACCAGTCACTGCTGCTCTCTCTCCTTGTGCAGGGTGACTGGTCTTGTCTCGGCCCCCTCTTGTAGTGGGTGGAGCTACCTGTAATAAAGACCAGTCACTGCTGCTCTCTCTCCTTGTGCAGGGTGACTGTAGTTTTCTGAAGGCAGCCTGAAGTAGGTGGAGCCTGCTGGGTCCCTCCCACAGCTCTGCTCTCTGCACAGGCTACATACAGCTCAGTGATGATGTCATTGCTAATTTTACAAGGTAATATCCGGGTTTGCAAAGGCACTTGGTGCACACAAAGTGGATTTACTTCTATGGTGGCTATTGAGATGTAGAGTTTACTGAATTTAAATGAATGTTTTTGGTCTGGAGATCAGCTATAACATCAACGCCTATAGTAACCCCTAAATGTAACCTTTTGCAACATTAGCTAACCCTTCAAATTAGCCCTTTAAATGAACCCTAATTTTGAACTTAAAGAGTTTGTTACCCCAACACTTCATATTCCTGATATGTGGCTGCTGTTCCATGTACTTGTATGAGAAGGTCTCCTGTTCTCTTTGTATTGCTTCCTTGGTGTGAAATCCCTGGTGTTCCTGCCAGTCCCTCTGCTTTCCTATTAAAAACTGACCACACTAAGCAAGAAAGCACAAGTATTCACAGCGCTACACTTTTTCCACATTTTGTTATATTACAGCCTTATTCCAAAACGGATTAAATTAATTTTTCCCTCAAAATTCTACAAACAATCCCCCATAATCACAGCGTGAAAGAAATCTGGTTGAACTCTTGTAGTTTCGCAACAGCTGGAGGGCCACCAGTTTGAAACCCTTGGATTAGAGATTCCTCCTGCTTATGTTTCCCTGCAGACAGGCTGGGAGAGAGCTGGGTCATGTGACAGTTGGATATCAATTAGGAAAAGGGTACTTAAATGTTTTTTGTTTTTTTTTATTACAAATAATTACAGAGCCGTCATCCCCATACAGAAATAGAATGTAAATGTGTTTAGTATCACTTTAACACTTCACATAAAAAGAAACTTCAAACCCCCTAATTACAGCACCCAGATCTCAAGAACTGACCAATCCGGCTTTGCAGGGATGCTGTGACAACAAAACATTTCTACAGAAAGCAGAAAGGACTTGTCTGTATAGCTGGGGGGGGTGAAGGGTTAAGCGATGGGCGCATTCTCCTAATACCTTGTTTTTGTGTTTCAGGGATGGAAAGTGTTTATTCAGCTATCTGAGGAATGATGTTGGGCCCACCTGCTGGAGGGCGGTATGTCATTGTGGATGGATTTGTTTGGAGATACTAACAAGCAGCACTTTAAATGCCAACCTGCAGTATACTCAACTGATAATTTACAGCTTTTTAACATTGTGGTTGGGAGAAATTAGCAATAAATTACAGAAGGAGGAAGAATACTTGCCTGTCCTGGGGGAAATGGCAGCACCACCACCGATGGTTGGTCATGTGATCAATGCTACAGCAATAGCCATGTGGGTTTCCGAAAAAGGGCTTTAAGCTAACCTAAAATCCTGCAATAAAAATTGCATGGGGAGGGGGGCAAAAAAGAACTGTATGAAGACCTGCGTAACAAGGTAATGAAACTTCATAAATGTGGAAAAGAATATAAAAAGATATCCAAAGCCTTGAAAATGCCAGTCAGTACTGCTCAATCACTTATTAAGTAGTGGAAAATTCGGGGATCTCGATACCAAGCCAAAGTCAGGTAGACCAAGAAAGATTGCAGCCACAACTGCCAGAAGAATTGTGTGGTTGTTTTTAAGGAGCACAATATGACGATACTTAAACAAAAATGAGCCACAAAAAAGCCCGGTTACAATATGCCTAATGCCGTGTGCACACGGATGGACTCTTTGACCGGACTGGTCCGACGGACCGAATCTGGCAGGCAATCCGACCGTGTGTGGGCTCCATTGGACCTGCAGCAGACTTTTTTGGTCAAAAATGTGACGGACTGTAGATTTGGAACATGTTCGAAATCTGTCCGGTCGAAAAATCTGCTCGTCTGTATGCTAGTCCGACAGACAAAAACCCACGCTAGGGCAGCTATTGGCTACCGGCTATCAACTTCCTTATTTTAGTCCGGTCGTACGTCATCACGTATGAATCCGTCGGACTTTGGTGTGATCGTGTGTAGGCAAGTCCGTTTGTTCAAAAGTCCGTCGGAAAAAATGTTGGACCAGTCCGGTCGAAAAGTCCCCCCGTGTGTACACGGCATTACAATACCTTGACATGCCTCACCTGGCTTTTTTTGTGATGAGATAGAAACAGAAAGGGTTTGTATAAAAATTTCATTAATATGATAATGAGGGGGGAGGGGTGCACCAGGGAGGGCAGATTAAAGGAGAAGTACAGCCAAAGCTTGTTTGGCTGTACTTCTCCTGTTGATCACAGGAGTGCAGATCGTTCTGCACTCCTGTGACCCGTCTTCAGCCTACAGCGGGCTGAAGCCTGCTATCAGCTGACATCACAGAGCCGATACGGGCTAGGGAAGGATCACGACCATTTGGTCAGGATCCACCCAGATGCCTATGCCTGGACCTGCACCTGGCTCAGCCTCTCAGCATGCCGCCAAGAGCCTGGGCCAGCCACTCCCACCCCCTCCTCAGTCCAGCGCTCCCAGTGAGCGTGGGGGGGGGGGTCAGAGGAGAGAGCCAGAGACTGACAGTCACCAGCTTTCTGCTCACGGAGCACTGAGAACTGAGTGATCTGCGATGTTTGATTGCTCGTTTCTCAGTTTTACAGCCGGCGGGGGGACAGATGCTGCATCCACCTAGGTAAGTATGATTCTTAAAGTGGTTGTATACCCGCACAAAAAAAATAATTAAAAAAAAACCTGTAAGGCAAAGGCATAATGAGCTAGTATGCACCGCATACTAGCTCATTATGATATACTTACCTTAGAACGAGGCGTCGGCAGCTAATTCCAGACACCGCAGAGGGAGCTGACATTTCCCTCTCGGCGTGTCTTCCGGGTTCGCGGCCCCGGCGCTGTGAGTGGCCAGATCCGCGACCTTCAAAGCGCATGCGCCACTGACGTCAGCGGCTGCATGCAAAGTGAATATCTCCTAAACCAGTGATGGCGAACCTCGGCACCCCAGATGTTTTAGAACTACATTTCCCATGATGCTCATCATGGAAAGTGCCAAGGTTCGCCATCACTGTCCTAAACCATACAGGTTTAGAAGATATTAATTTTTATATTTTTTTATGTAGGTAAAAATATAAAAAAAGATGGGTATACAACCACTTTAATTAAAAAAATCCCAGGCTTCTCTTTTAAACTTCAGATTTATCTTCTTTCCGGTTAGAGGATAATTACAGCCACTTTTTCATCTTTGTTATATCTGATGAAGAAATCGCTCCATATTATGTACAGTATAATAACAGAGAAAGAAGTCATGGCCATCCTCAGTTGTTATTGGTACTGAATAGCAGAAGGAGTTGGCATCAGTCACCAGGGGCCTCAGGAAGAAAAGTGTGGAAGAAAACTGGAAATAATTTGAGGTCATTTTATCATCCACATTGGAGGGTTTACTAAAATTGGGGGACGCAGAATCTGGGGCAGATGTCCATAGTAACCAATCAGCTTCTAACTTCAGCTTGTTCAATTAACCACTTACCGCCCGCCCACCGTCAAATGACGGAGGAGCGGTGCAGCTCTCATTCTGGGTGGACGTCATATGACGTCGCCCCAGAACGGGCGTGCAGCAGAGCGATCACGGCCACGCCGCGTTCCTAGGACACAGCACAACCCTGATCTCTGTAAAGAGCCAATGACGCGGCTCTTTAACCATGTGATCGGCTGTGTCCAATCACAGCTAGTCACATGTAAATGCAGAAGTGCCGGTAATTGGCTCTCCTCACCTCACAATGACAGAGTGTGGCGAGGAGAGCCGATCAGTTGCATCTCCTTGCAGGGGACACCCGGACAGGTAATCAGGGCACTGATTACAGTAAAGCCCCCAGTGCCACCAATCAGTGCCATCCATCAGTGCCACCAATTAGTGCTGCCTTTCAGTGCCCATCAGTGCCTGCTCATCAGTGCTGTCCATCAGTGCTGCCCATCCGTGCCACCTATCAGTGCCCACTAGTGCTGCCTATCAGTGCCCATCAGTACCGCCTATCCATTCCACCTATCAGTGCCCACTAGTGCTGCCTATCAGTGCCACCTATCAGTGCAGCATATTAGTGCCTCTTCATCAGTGCCCATCAGTGCAGCCTCATCAGCGCACATCAGTAAAGGAGAAAAATTACTTATTTACAAAATTTACTGTCAGAAACTAAGAAAAAATTATTATTTTTTTTTTTAAATTTCGGTATTTTTTTTTTTTTTTGTAAAAAAAAAAAAAATCCAGCAGTGATTAAATACCACCAAATGAAAGCTCTATTTGTGTGAAGAAAATGATAAAAAAATTCATATGGATACAGTGTTACATGACCGCGCAATTGTCATTCAAAGTGCGACAGCACTGAAAGCTGAAAATTGTCCTGGGCAGGAAGGGGGTGAAAGTGCCCGATATTGAGGTGGTTAAGCTTTGACAATAAAACCTGGAAGCTGATTGGTTATCATGCAGAGCTGCACCAGATTCCGAGTGCTCCAGTTTTAGTAAATATCCCCCATTACATGACTTATTTGTTACGTCAGGCTGTGGAAATCCTAGCAGTAATGCCTTTAAGTGCTCTCACAATCTTTCTCGGTGAATCACCTCGCTGGGCAGTGAAAGCTTTTTATTTTTATTATTTTTAAAAGAGCCACATTCCGAGCGTTCATTAGGAGTATTTGTTATACAAGCCGTGTGGAGAACCTTCGCCTTGTGGGCTTGTTTCTGTCCAGGAGCAATGGGAACACATTTCCTTGCCTCCCCCGGCCCCCTGCTATCTGTCACCTTCACACAGGTAAGTAAGCAACAATTAATAAAAATGCCTCGGCCATGTGACCTCGCTGACACGGCAATCTCCTCCTCGCACCTTTTGCTCCAGGTGAGGCTCGGCTTGTTGTGTTCTGCCTTGTGCCTTATCTCAGCTCTGGGTGTTTGCATCCTCTATGGATCTATACATGTTCCCAGTGATAGTGAAGATCTCCCGAAGGATAAAGCAGCACCTCACCTGGGGGGAAATTCCCATTCCAAATACTTCCTTGTAAGAAACATTCCAGTTTGTAAATGAAAAAAAAATATATATGTAAAAAACAACATTCGAAGACACGTCTCCTGTTACTTCATTTCCTTCTATTTTTTTTTTTAAATAACCCCTTTACGACCACCTAACATTTCCAGCAGGGGTGTCAAACTCAATTTCATTGCGGGCCACATCAGCAGTATGTTTGCCCTCAAAGGGCTGGTTGTATCTGGGGTGCGCTATGTACAGAGTGCACAGTTCAGGGGTTCCTTATGTATAGAGTGCAGAGTTCAGGAGTGCGCTGTATACAGAATGAAGAGTTTAGGAGTGGACTACGTACAGAGTGCAGGGCTCAGGAGTGCACTGCGTACAGAGTGCAAAGTTCAGGCCTGCGATACGTACAGAGTGCAGGGTTCATGAATGCGCTGCGTACAGAGTGCAGGGTTCAGGAGTGCGCTATGTACAGAGTTCAGAAGCACGCTATGTACAGAGTGCAGAGTTCTGCAGTGCGCTATGTACAGAGTTCAGGAGTGTGTTATGTACAGAGTGCAGAGTTCAGGAGTACGCTATGTACAGAGTGCAAAGTTCCACAGTACGTTATTTACAGAGTTCAGAAGTGCATTATGTACAGAGTTCAGGAGTGCATTATGTACAGGGTGCAGCGTTCAGGAGTGCATTATGTACAGGGTGCAGAGTTCGGGAGTGCGTTATGTACAGGGTTCAGGGTTTAGAGGTGCGCTTCTTACAGAGTGCAGGGCTCCACAGTGCACAACAGAGTGCAGAGTTCAGGGGTGTGCTGTGTACAGAGTGCAGGGTTTAGGGGTGCGCTATGCACAATGTTGAACCCCAGAGCTTCCTCACATCTCTCCTACCTGGCCCAGCTCTAGCACCCCCCCCGTGTAGGTGGTTCTCCCTTGCCTTGCAGGGAGATCGTTCTCTCCCATAGATTCTGGAGATCTGTCCCCATCGTGCCCAGCTGAGAGTGCATGCAGGGATCTGTTAAATCCGGGAGCCGCTCATAGTATAGCTGTTGCTGGGCGGATAATGTTTAGGTGCTGAGAGCATGCTCCAAGCATAAAGACTGAGATGTCAGAGAAGCTCTCGGTTGGGTAAAGATTGGTAGCTGGCAGGACCGGCTTTTGATCCTATGACCACTTTGACAGTGCTCACACGATCGCCGATCCTTCCTGCCCCCTGGGTGTTTAGAAATGATTAAAAGGGACGCCGGGAGGGAAGGGGTTAAATCGAGTTCCCAGTCTTTAAAAATGCATGCTGTTTACACATGTAGCTTACCATTTAAAAAAAGAAATAATATTTATCTTTTTTCACCCTTTCCTTTGAACTAATCAAACCGTAGCAGATGCATACTTACCTCGATCAGACGGGTGCGGTTTTGCGGTTTGTTTACATCCAGTGTTGCAAATCTTCACTGTCCTGGCCACACCTTGCAGTTCAGCTCCATAGGCTTCTATAGGGCTGCATGTCGAGGCTGAAGATGATCACATCTCATAGAAGTTAAACTAGCTGTAATGCACACTGACTATGTTGCTGTGGGGATCAAACTATTGATTGCAGGAAGGTAAATTGTACCATCTCTGGCTTGCTTTTACTTACAGCTTAACTACCGGCTGACTGTGCTATAGCCGAATGATGGCTACAGCGCGGTCGTCCAGTTCTGGGAGGGCGTCTATTGACATCCTCCCAAGATCGCACACCTGGTGTGCCCTGGTGATCACAGCTGATCATGATGTAAATACCAGTTATCGGCATTCCTTTCCTCGCGCGCTGTGACAGTGTGAGGAGAGGAGAGCCAGTAACTGGCAAGTGTGAAAGGGGACATCTACACTGATCAGGGCACTGATCATCAGTGTCCTGATGATCAGTGCAGCCCCAACAGTGCCCATGAGTGCTGCCTATCAGTGCCAACCAGTGCCCATCAGTGATGGCAACCAGTGCCCCTCAGCGCTGCCAATCAGTACCGCCTATCAGTGCCCCTCAGTGCCGCCTATCAGTGCCCACCAGTGCCACCACATCAGTGCTGCCTGTGCCCATGAGTGCCGCCTCATCAGTGCACATCAGTGAAGGTGAAAAATTACCTGTTTGCAAACATTTTTAACAGAAATGAAGAAAACGTTTTTTTTTTTTTTTTCACAATTTTCGCTTTTTTTGTTTATTTAGCAAAAAATAAAAAGACGCAGTGGTGATTAAATGCCACCAAAAGAAAGCTCTGTCTGTGTGAAAAAAATTATAACAATGTCATATGAGTACAGTGCTGCATGCCCGCGCAATTGTCATTCAAAGTGCGACAGCTGAAAATTGGCCTGGGCAGGAAGGGGGTAAAAGTGCCCAGTAGGCAAGTGGTTAAAGTGTCATTAAACCAACAAAACCTATAAATAAGTGGTGTATTACATGCTGTTCATACTCACTATGGGATTTGTTTCCTGTATTCTGCAAAAAACCTGGTTGATCCTGCTGCTCTCTATCTCCCCCTTCTATCCATGTCCCCAATTCAGCGAGGGATTTTGTAAAGCCGTGTTGGCAGCTCTGCACATGCTCAGTTTTCAGTGAGTTTCTATGCTGAGCATTTCCTCCCTATCACATCTGAGCGGCCCATGTGATTATAGAGTCACACATGTGGGCGTATACTGAGTACTAAATGACAGCCCACATCCTCCCTCCAATTCCATGCCCACTAACCAGCTAAGCACAAGGGGGTGGCATATTACATGTAGATTTAGGTTCACACATATGCGACCTCGGCGCGATTCCAGAGGCGGTTCCTGCATCACATCTCTCCTGCAGACAGTTCACACAGCCCTCTGCGAACCGCTACGGGTGTCAATACAATTTTAATAACACCCCCAGATCGGTTCACAGATCGCAGTGCGAACTGTGAACTCGCACAGGATTTGGATCGCATGGGGCAAAAAAAAGTCCCTGCGCTATTTTCCTGCGAATCTAATGCGAGTTCAACCATAAAACTGTATGGCTGAACGCGCATTGCACAGACATTGCATGCGATCGGTGCTGCGACCGCGATCGGCATCGCAGGGCGGGTGCGAATCACATGCGATGTCTGTGCTGGCACAAGTGTGAACCCAGGCTAATGGTGGCTTCACCTCCCTCTTATTCAAATACACATGCTGGAGGGGCGTGGCACAGCACGAGCCTGGCAAAAATCCGCCCGCACCGTGTTATTACCAAAAAAAAAAAAATGAAAAGGTCTGATTTCAAATATATACTTGTATGACAATTTAAAACAGTTTATTGATATTATTTATTTATTTTTCCTTTTGTATTCCAAAGGCTGTTTTTTTTTATTTTGAACATGTGACCGGCAGCAGAGGTCTACAAGCTCCTCCTGTCACTGTTTCCCTGCAGACAGGCTGGGAGAGAGCTGGGTCATGTGACAGCTGCATATCGATTAGGAAAAAGGTATATATTTTTTTTCATTAAAATAATTACAGTGCCATTATCCACATACAGAATTAAAAAGGGACAATGGAAATGAAATAGTGTGTGTTTAGTATCACTTTAAGACCCCTTTCACACGGAGGCATTTTTTTAGGCGCTAAAGGCCTAAAAATAACGCCTGTAAAGCGCCTGAAAAACGCCTCCCCTGCAGCCCCCAGTGTGAGAGCCCGAGTGCTTTCACACTGGGGCGGTGCGCTTGCAGGATGTTAGAAAAAGTCCTGCAAGCAGATTCTTTGGAGCGGTTTAGGAGCGGTGTATAGACCGCTCCTCCACCACCCCCGCCTATTAAAATAATTGGGCACCGCTGCCGAAGTGCCTGAAAATCGCTTTGGCAGCGGTGCTTTTCGGGCGCATTTAGCCCTTTCTTCAGCCGCTAGCGGGGGGGGTTAAAAGCGCCCCGCTAGCGGCCGAAAAGCGACGCTAAAACGACGGAAAAGCACCGCTAAAACTAGCGTCGCTTTACCGCTAATGTGGAGCGGTGCCAGTGTGAAAGGGGTCTAAGGATAAGCCAGTTAGTGTAAAAAACAACCACTTTTGAATAAAGTAATGTCAATCAGATTTTACATTCTGGAGGGGTGTAAAGGACCTGCAGAACCGCACCTGGCTGGAGGCAGAAGGGATGTTACTAATAAATATTGGAGAATGAATTGCTGATCTTGGCTCGGTTCTTCCTAGTAAAATTTCCACATCTGAGGTTTATTTTTGCTGGCATAAACCTTGTAGGCATTGTCCCACAAAGGTTATTTATTTTTCCACACGGGCGATTACACGCATACATCGGATTTCCAGCGGCAGGAATCGGGGCATTCTTGTGGGGGTGACAGGTGTACAATAATAGCGGCGACCGCGGTCAGCCTGTGCTGCGAATCAGCCTGTAAGTAATGAGGTGAATGGCAGCAGCTGTCGCTGTTCACATGTATCCGCACACCGATTGGTTACCTGCAGTTAGGGACGCAGTCAGATGCATCCCGCTCACACATTTATCCACAACTGCAGTTATTCGCTATTATTTACCTGCTGACTTTTTTTTTTATTCTTGTTTTTCTAGCCAATAATATTTAAAGCGGAACTCCACGTATGGATATTTTTGCCTAGTTATCCAGTTGACGACCGCCCCATAGAAGATTTACTGCTACAGGGCAACCGTTCTGTGCAGAATCACCTACAGTGAGGGGGAAAAAGTATTTGATCCCTTGCTGATTTTGTACGTTTGCCCACCGACAAAGAAATGATCCGTCTATAATTTTAATGTTTATTTTACCAGTGAGAGACAGAATACCAACAAAAATATCCAGAAAAACGCATTTCAAAAAAGTTATAAATTGATTTGCATTTTAATGAGTGAAATAAGTATTCGATCCCCTATCAACCAGCAAGATTTCTGGCTCCCAGGTGTCTTCTATACAGGTAACAAGCTGAGATTAGGAGCACTCTCTTAAAGGGAGTCCTCCTAATCTCAGCTTGTTACCTGTATAAAAGACACCTGTCCGCAGAAGCAATCAATCAGATTCCAATCTCTCCACCACGGTCAAGACCAAAGAGCTGTCCAAGGATGTTGGAGACAAGACTGTAGACCTACACAAGGCTGGAATGGGCTACAAGACCATCGCCAAGCAGCTTGGTGAGAGGGTGACAACAGTTGGTGCGATTATTGGCAAATGGAAGAAACACAAAATAACTGTCGATCTCCTTTGGTCTGGGGCTCCATGGAAGATCTCACCTTGTGGAGGTTCAATGATCAGGAGAACGGTGAGGGATCAGCTCAGAACTACACAGGAGAATCTTGTCCATGATCTCAAGGCAGCTGGGACCATAGTCACCAAGAAAACAACTGGTAACACACTACACCGTAAGGGCTGAAATCCTGCAGCACCCGCAAGGTCCCCCTGCTCAACAAAGCACATGTACAGGTCCATTTGAAGTTTTCCAATGAACATCTGAATAATTCAGAGGAGAACTGGGGGAAAGTGTTGTGGTCAGATGAGACCAAAATTGAGCTCTTTGTCATCAACTCAACTCGCCGTGTTTGGAGGAGGAGGAATGCTGCCTATGACCCCAAGAACACCATCCCCCACCATCATACATGGAGGTGGAAACATTATGCTTTGGGGGTGTTTTCTGCTAAGGGGACAGGAGAAAGTCACCACATCAAAGGGACAATGGGCAGGGGCCGCGTACTGTCAAATCTTGGGTGAGAACCTCCTTCCCTCAGCCAGGACATTGAAAATGGGTCATGGATGGGTATTCCAGCATGACAATGACCCAAAACATACCGCCAAGGCAACAAAGGAGTGGCTCAAGAAGAAGCACAGTAAGGTCCTGGAGTGGCCTAGCCAGTCTGCAGACCTTAATCCCATAGAAAATATGTGGAGGGAGCTGAAGGTTCGAGTTACCAAATATCAGCCTGGAAACCTTAATGACTTGGAGAGGATCTGCAAAGAGGACAAAATCCCTCCTGAGATGTGTGCAGACCTGGTGGCCAACTACAAGAAACGTCTGACCTCTGTGATTGCCAACAAGGGTTTTGCCACCAAGTACTAAGTCATGTTTTGCGAAGGGGTCAAATATTTATTTCACTCATTAAAATGCAAATCAAGTCATAACTTTTTTGAAATGTGTTTTTCTGGATATTTTTGTTATTTTGTCTCTCACTGTTATAATAAACCGACCAATAAAATTACAGACTGATAATTTCTTTGTCAGTGGGCAAATGTACAAAATACTTTTTTTCCTCACTGTGTGTGTGTGTATATATATATATATATATATACACACACATATATATATATATATATATACACACATATATATATATACGTGATTCTGCACTTCCAGGTAGGGGGCACATGCGAGCACTGCTTCTGCTGTGATTTGTCAGAGCAGATGCCGATCAGCGGGTTCCGGCCAATGCCAACACCCACTGATCGTCGTGCAGAGACACAGAACAGAGCTCTGCCCATGTAAACAATGCAGAGCTCCATCCTATCAGTAGGGATTTGATAGATTTTCTTTTCCCTATTTGTGGGAAAAAAATTCCATAAATGTAATTTGGATACAGCGCTGCATGACCGCGCAATTGTTAAAGTAACCAGTAAGTGCCATCACTTTGCCATTGCGGGTGGGCAGTCCGCAAGTGCTAAACATTAAAAAATGCTAAATTGAAAAAGAAAAAAAAAAACTTTATTTATAATTTTGTAAATAACTTTGCAATACTTTGTACCAGAATTGTAACATTAGAGTCATTTTAAACAGAACACCAAGTACTGTATACTTTTTATCTACAGTTTTTTTTTAAACTAGTCCAGTTTTTTTATTGCATGTAGTAGGGTTAAGGGTTATACACAAGCGGATGACAGTAATATCAGCTTCTGCCGGTCTTTCTCAGCCAGCTCTCGGCTGAAAAGTGAAAGTTATCTGACGTTCCTCGATCTCCTCTGCATTGAATGAAACCAAAAGAGGATTTTGTCACTTCCAGTTTTAGAGCTTCCATTCCCTGGCCGGTATAGCCGGGGGAGCATCTTACTGAGTAGATCTAGATGCTTTGGAGGGTAGGGGAGACATTGGAGTCTCTGGCACCGGAGCTCACAGTTAACGCTAAACTGGTGAGCACTAAAGGCTTATAAAGCGTCCCCTATGGTGACTTTTGGGTACCGTCGTTTTTTTTACGATATCACAGTTGCAGGTAATTTTGCGTTTTGACATGTTTGGTATCTATTTACTCTACGCAATCAGATTTTTTATATTTTACAAAAGGATGGGTATTATTATTTGTGCTTTTCGACTAAAATTCACTTTTTAGTATTTTTTTCCTGAAAATATGCATTTGAAAATAGAGTTCTGCAAATATTGTGAAAAACTGCAACGTCTATCTTTGCATTCCACAGGGCCACTGCTTTCTGATATACGAGTTGTTGCTAAAAAGTTCAGTGAATGGTATCAGAAAACAAACAAAACAGAAGATACAAACAAATGATCTATATTGGCCTTCAAAATAATCGCCATCCTTCACAACACAACTTTGGCAACGTTCATAAAGCTTCTGGAAACTGTCAGCAAAGGCCTCTATAGGAATCAATCGCAGAACTGCTGTCAATTGAATTGCCGACACGCCCACAAAATGTGCGCTTTTCATGACGCTCTTCGGGTTGGGAGGTAGAAAGAAGTCTAAAGGCGCCAGATCAGGGGAGTACGGTGGATGATCGAGAACAGGCATGCTGCGCTGAGCCAAGAATTGTCGCACACGGCTCGCACAGTGCGCAGGTGCGTTATCATGCAGCAACATGTGGATGGGAGTTTGGAGTGCAGGAACTTGACTGGCCTGCACCTCAACCCGATAGAACACCTTTGGGATGAATTAGAGCAGAGACTCTGAGCCAGGCCTTCTCGCCAAACATCAGTGCCCTGACCTCACAAATGCTCTTCTGGAAGAATGGTCAAACATTCCCATAGACACCCTCCTAAACCTTGTGGACGGCCTTCCCAGAAGAGTTGAAGCTGTTATAGCTGCAAAGGGCGGAGCCAACTCAATATTGAACCCTACGGACTAAGACTGGGATGCCAAGTTCACGTGCGTGTAAAAGCAGGCGTCCCAATACTTTTGGTAATATAGTGTACATATACATCCCATTTGTTACATACACCAATCAGCCATAACATTCTGACTACTGACAGTTATAGTAAATAACATTGATTATCTCATGGCAATGGGTTGATTTATGAAAACTGGAGAGTGGAAAATCTGGTGCAGCTGTAGCCAATCGGCTTCTAACTTCAGCTTGTTCAGTTAAGCTTTGACAAAATAACCTGGAAACTGATTGGTTTCTATGTAGAGCTGCGCCAGATTTTGCACTCTCCAGTTTTAGTAAATCAACCCCACTGCATCTGAAAGTAAGTGGGAAATATTAGGCATCAATCGGACACGTTGTCCCTGAAGTTGATGTGTTGAAAGCAGAAAAAAATGGCCAAATGTGAGGAATTGAGGGACTTTGACAAGGGCCGAATTGTAATGTCTAGACGATGGGGTCAGAGCAACTCCAAAACTGCAGCTCTTGTGGGCTGTCCTGGTCTGCTGTGGTCAGGACCAACCAAAAGAGGTCCAAGGAAGGAAAACCGGCCAAACAGCGATGGGTTATGTGTGACTAAGGGTCATTGATGGAGGTGGGGAAGGAAGGCTCATTAATGAAGGTGGAGAGGAAAGGCTCATGGATGGAGGTGGGGAAAGAAGGTTTATTGATGGAGGTGGGGAGGGAAGGCTCATTGATGGAAGTGAGGAAGGAAGGCTCATTGATGGAAGTGGGGAGGGAAGGCTCATTGATGGAGGTGGGGAGGGAAGGCTCATTGATGGAGGAGGGGAGGGAAGGCTCATTGATGGAAGTGGGGAGGGAAGGCTCATTGATGGAGGTGGGGAAGGAAGGCTCATTGATGGAGGTGGGGAGGGAAGGCTCATTGATGGAGGTGGGGAGGGAAGGCTCACTGATGCAGGTGGGGAGGGAAGGCTCACTGATGGAGGTGGGGAGGGAAGGCTCATTGATGGAGGTGGGGAAGGAAGGCTCATTGATGGAAGTGGGGAAGGAAGGCTCATTGATGGAAGTAGGAAGGGAAAGCTCATTGATGAAGGTGGGGAGGGAAGGCTCATTGATGGAAGTGGGGAAGGAAGGCTCATTGGTGCAAGTGGGGAAGGAAGGCTCATTGATGGAGGTGGGTAGCGAAGGCTCATTGATGAAGGCAGGACAGGGAAGGCTCATTGATGGAGGCGGGGAGGGGAAGGCTCATTGATGGATGCGGGGAGGGAAAGGCTCATTGATGGAGGTGGGGAGGGGAAGGCTCATTGATGGAGGTGGGGAGGGGAAGGCTCATTTACGGAGGTGGGGAGGGGAAGGCTCATAGATGGAGGTAAAGAGGGAAGGTTAATTGATGGAGGTGAGGAGGGAAGGCTCATTGATGGAAGTGAGGAAGGATGGCTCATTGGTGCAAGTTGGGAAGGAAGGCTCATTGATGGAGGTGGGTAGCGAAGGCTCATTGATGAAGGCAGGGAAGGCTCATTGATGGAGGCGGGGAGGGGAAGGCTCATTGATGGATGCGGGGAGGGAAAGGCTCATTGATGGCGGTGGGGAGGGAAGGCTCATTGATGGAGGTGGGGAGGGAAGGCTCATTGATGGAGGTGGGGGGGGGGGAGGCTCATTGATGGAAGTGGGGAAGGAAGGCTCATTGATGGAAGTGGGGAAGGAAGGCTCATTGATGGAAGTGGGAAGGGAAAGCTCATTGATGAAGGTGGGGAGGGAAGGCTCATTGATGGAAGTGGGGAAGGAAGGCTCATTGGTGCAAGTGGGGAAGGAAGGCTCATTGATGGAGGTGGGTAGCGAAGGCTCATTGATGAAGGCAGGGCAGGGAAGGCTCATTGATGGAGGCGGGGAGGGGAAGGCTCATTGATGGTTGCGGGGAGGGAAAGGCTCATTGATGGAGGTGGGGAGGGGAAGGCTCATTGATGGAGGTGGGGAGGGGAAGGCTCATAGATGGAGGTAAAGAGGGAAGGCTAATTGATGGAGGTGAGGAGGGAAGGCTCATTGATGGAAGTGAGGAAGGATGGCTCATTGGTGCAAGTTGGGAAGGAAGGCTCATTGATGGAGGTGGGTAGCGAAGGCTCATTGATGAAGGCAGGGCAGGGAAGGCTCATTGATGGAGGCGGGGAGGGGAAGGCTCATTGATGGATGCGGGGAGGGGAAGGCTCACTGATGGAGGTGGGGAGGGAAGGCTCATTGATGGAGGTGGGGAGGGAAGGCTCATTGATGGAGGTGGGGAGCGAAGGCTCATTGATGGAGGTGGGGAGGGAAGGCTCATTGATGGAGGTGGGGAGGGAAGGCTCATTGATGGAGGTGGGGAGGGAAGGCTTTTGATGGAGGTGGGGAGGGAAGGCTTTTGATTGATGGAAGTGGGGAAGGAAGGCTCATTGGTGCAAGTGGGGAAGGAAGGCTCATTGATTGAGGTGGGTAGCGAAGGCTCATTGATGAAGGCAGGGAAGGGAAGGCTCATTGATGGAGGCGGGGAGGGGAAGGCTCATTGATGGAGGTGGGGAGGGGAAGGCTCATTGATGGAGGTGGGGAGGGGAAGGCTCATAGATGGAGGTAAAGAGGGAAGGCTAATTGATGGAGGTGGGGAGGGAAGGCTCATTGATGGAGGTGGGGAAGGAAGGCTCATTGATGGAGGTGGGGAGGGAAGGCTCATTGATGGAGGTGGGGAGGGAAGGCTCATTGATGGAGGTGGGGAGGAAAGGCTCATTGATGGAGGTGGGGAGGGAAGGCTCATTGATGGAGGTGGGAAGGGAAGGCTCATTGATGGAGGTGGGGAGGGAAGGCTTTTGATTGAGGTGGGGAGGGAAGGCTTTTGATGAAGGTGGGGAGGGAAGGCTTTTGATTGAGATGGGGAGGGAAGGCTTTTGATGAAGGTGGGGAGGGAAGGCTGGCCTGTGTAGTCCGATCCAATAGAAGAGCTACTGGAGCTCAAATTGCTGAAAAAGCGAATGCTGGTTCTGATAGAAAGGTGTCAGAACACACAGAGCATAGCAGTTTGTTGTGTATAGGGTTGTGTAGCTGCAGACCAGTCAGGATGCTCATGCTGACCCGTGTCCACAGCCAAAAGCCCCTACAATGGGCATGTGAGCATCAGAACTGGGCCACGGGGAAATGGAAGAAGGTGGCCTGGTCTGATGAATCACGTTTTCTTTTTCATAATGTGGGTGGCTGAGTGCGTGTGCCTCACTTACCTGTGGAGGCTTTGTGTAGTAGAGTCAAACCCTCGATGGGTCAGGGCTGTTTTGGTGACAAAAGGGGACCTACATAATGTTATGGCTGATCAGTGTACATTTCAATTTTTCGAAAAAAGATCATTACAATACAAGGTGGTTGGTGAATTAAGGCTGGTTGCGTTTCACAGACTATTATGCTTCTTCAAGCAGCAATGGAAATATATATCATATACTTGTGCAGGAAAAAAAAAAATAGTACTGCAGGGGAAAACAAGGGCCCATGAATAGACATACTGTAGAATTAAATAACTCTTTAGAAGCCTAAAGGGGGAATTAGTTCACTTTGATATAAAGATCCCTCCCCATATACTCCCGGAGGTTTAATATTAGGAGTAACGCTCCACTCGTCTCCCGCTGAGTACAAGCAGGAGCAATAAATGGATTGCATAAAAAATACAATCATTTTTGCGGGACAATATCATCAAAAGAAAGTCTTGTTTATCCTAAAATAAAACAATATGAGTATTTTTTTGTTATAAAGTATAACTAAAAGGCAAAACTTTTTTTTTTTTGTTAGTTTAGGATAGAGGGGAGAGGGATTGGAACCCCTGTCAGGTCTTTATTGTTGTGTGTGTCCCAGTTAGGGAGATTCGCCCCTTCTATTTGTTCTGTTTACAATTATTATCGAGAGTAAAAGAAAATCTCAAATTTTGTGCTGTGACTGTGACAGAAAAAAAAAATAGAAGGGAAATCTACCTATGGGGACACTAGTATCTGGTGACAAATAGGGATTGCCTAACTTTGGAGGGTTTTCCCCTTACTTCCTGCTTTGGCAGTGAGACAGGAAGAGAAGGGAAATCTCCCCAAAGGGACACAGATGGCAAAAAAAAAAACACAAGCCTGACAAGGGTTAGAACCCTACCTTACTTTATCCAAAGTGGGAAAAAAAAGTTTTGCCTTTAGTTCTACTATAAAGGGGTTGTAAACCCTTGTGTTTTTTCACCTTAATGCATCCTATGCATTAAGGTTAAAAAACTTCTTCTAGTGACCGGCCCCCCAGCCCCCCCCCCCCCCCCCTTTTACCCACCTGGGCCCTGGAATTTACCACGGTGGACACACGCTCTTCCTCTGCCCGGGGTTCTCGGCTCTTGACTCTTGATTGGATATCTGGATAGCAGCTCAGCCATTGGCTCCCAGGCCGAGTCCAGCATTCTGCGTCTATGGACTCAAATACTGGACTCAGGAGTGCGCCAGCAAGGTACCCCCCCCCCCCCCCCAGGGGGTTATATGATGCGGAGAGGAGCTACCAGCGCCGCCGGGGGAAGCCCAGAAGAGGATGATCGGGGCCACTCTGTGCAAAACGAACTGCACAGTGGAGGCAAGTATGACACACAAAGCTTTACAATCACTTTAGGTAATGAAAAATGTATCCCCAAATAAACAAAATCTATAGCAGAAATGTAAAAACTACTCATCTCTATAAGAAGGTTTCCAGGGGTGGGAGCTGAACTGGTTAATATTATGAATGTTCCTCTTGCAGTATATTTCGGTAAAACATGTATTTGTTTTTTTTAATGTAACTTTGGCTTAAAGTGGTTGTAAACCTCTGAAATGGAAAATGAACAAAGCACATCTGTAGTGTAGACTTGCCTCAATTCAAAGCACTAAGTGTGTGATTTCTGTCTCCTTTCCCGTTCCTCTGCTATCTCCATGAAGCACTTGTGACAGTTAAAGTGGATGTAAACCCTCACATATACCCAGTGAAGTGAACAGCCTCAGATGATACACAGAGATGAAACAAATCTCCCTACATAAGTTGTACCTGTATATCTGCTGTCTTCAGATTTATATACTGTTTAGAAAGTGCACATTGTGTTAGAATTTTCACTTCCTCATTCAGCAGTAGCAGTGTAGTCTTGGACTACACTGGGAGACAGCTGATTGGAGGAAAGGCACACACCCCCTTCCACATAGGAAGAGATTTTCAGAGCTGTCCTGTGAGTAGAGCAGCTTTCTGCTAATCTGTTTATAGCACCCACTCCGACACAAAATTCAGGCTGCTTTTACCTCCTGTGTCGGAGAACTTGTTAGAAGTTATCATGCTGAAAACAGAAGAATGGAGCAGGAAAAATCCACAGGACTTAGTGGCTTTCCGTGCTCAGCTTTGGAGAGAGATAAGAAAATACTGCAGATATATGTGCCCAGTTCAAATATCATGAATCAGGTTTCCATCCACTTTAATGCTGACACCAAGCAATCCCAGGAGACAACCCGCCTCCTTACACATAGCAGGTGATTGAAGCCTCAGATGTGCATGTTTCCCTATGACACTTTGTAGAGGGGGGTGTGTCCATTCCTTCCATTTAGGTCCCAGGTTATGCTGAGCTCTCCTCTCTGTGTTCTGTAATGTGGCACATCAGATCCCCACCCCAGGCCAAGGAATGCTGTGTAAATTCTAGACTTTCAACAAGAAGAGAAGAGATGACAGCAGATAAACATGTACAACTTATGTAGGAGAATTTGTTTCATCTCTGTGTACCACCTGAGGCCAGGCACTTCACTAGGTATATGGAAGGGTTTACAAACACTTAAATACATCTTGTTGTTTAGGGGCCAGGGATTCAAAGTCAAGTAAAAAATGGACCAGCAATGGTGTCTCGGGTGCGATTACATAAAGCCTGGACCTTCAGCTTTACAAGGTACAAACAACACAAGGCAGAAATATCAGACTCTTAAAAATGCATCAATATTTGTGAAGTCTGTTCAAAAGTGGAAATAGTTTTTTTTTGGCCAAGCTGTAACAAAGCAGAGACGGTTTCATGGCAGAGAGGTCAACATCCTGCATGCTGAAGAGTTTCACGCTTGCTTTTAAAAGAGCCCCAAGGACAAGGGGCAGCCTAGAAGCTGGTTTCAGAAGCGGAAAGGCTCTGCAGGGCTGGTATGCGAGGGATTACAGGAAGAAAAAACTAAAGAAGGCAAAACAGGAGGTGGGCATATTCGGCAAAGGGTCAGGTGAAGGAAGAAAAGCATGTTGGAAGGCAAAATCCTTATCCAAAAACTGAGGAGTGATGTTGTTTAAGGAATATTTTGCAGGTGTCGGCAATGTGGGGGAATGTATTTAAAGAAGTATTCCAGGGATGGATATTATTACATAGATTTACTGGTTCAGCTTGGATCAATGAGACTATGCATATATATACCTGTGGGATCCCTCTAGAACAGCAATTCTCAACCTGGGTTCCGTGGAACCCAAGGGTTCCTCCAGGGGTGGCTGCGGATTCCTTAAGCTGTAGCCAACTGACTTTCTACCTGACGGTGCCTCCACAGTTCTATTCAAAGGTGCCTCCACAGTTCTATCTGACGGTGCCTCCACAGTTCTATCTGGCGGTGCCTCCATAGTTCTATCTAAATGTGCCTCCACAGTTCTATCTAAATGTGCCTCCACAGTTCTATCTAAATGTGCCTCCACAGTTCTATCTAAATGTGCCTCCACAGTTCTATCTAAATGTGCCTCCACAGTTCTATCTAAATGTGCCTCCACAGTTCTATCTAAATGTGCCTCCACAGTTCTATCTGAGTGTGCCTCCACAGTTCTATCTGAGTGTGCCTCCACAGTTCTATCTGAGTGTGCCTCCACAGTTCTATCTAAATGTGCTTCCACAGTTCTATCTGAGTGTGCCTCCACAGTTCTATCTAAGTGTGCCTCCACAGTTCTATCTGAGTGTGCCTCCACAGTTCTATCTGAGTGTGCCTCCACAGTTCTATCTGAGTGTGCCTCCACAGTTCTATCTAAATGTGCCTCCACAGTTCTAAGTGTGCCTCCACAGTTCTATCTGAGTGTGCCTCCACAGTTCTATCTGAGTGTGCCTCCACAGTTCTATCTGAGTGTGCCTCCACAGTTCTATCTGAGTGTGCCTCCACAGTTCTATCTGAGTGTGCCTCCACAGTTCTATCTGAGTGTGCCTCCACAGTTCTATCTAAATGTGCCTCCACAGTTCTAAGTGTGCCTCCACAGTTCTATTTAAATGTGCTTCCACAGTTCTATCTGAGTGTGCCTCCACAGTTCTATCTAAGTGTGCCTCCACAGTTCTATCTGAGTGTGCCTCCACAGTTCTATCTGAGTGTGCCTCCACAGTTCTATCTAAATGTGCCTCCACAGTTCTATCTAAATGTGCCTCCACAGTTCTAAGTGTGCCTCCACAGTTCTATCTGAGTGTGCCTCCACAGTTCTATCTGAGTGTGCCTCCACAGTTCTATCTGAGTGTGCCTCCACAGTTCTATCTGAGTGTGCCTCCACAGTTCTATCTGAGTGTGCCTCCACAGTTCTATCTGAGTGTGCCTCCACAGTTCTATCTGAGTGTGCCTCCACAGTTCTATCTGAGTGTGCCTCCACAGTTCTATCTGAGTGTGCCTCCACAGTTCTATCTGAGTGTGCCTCCACAGTTCTATCTGAGTGTGCCTCCACAGTTCTATCTGAGTGTGCCTCCACAGTTCTATCTGAGTGTGCCTCCACAGTTCTATCTAAATGTGCCTCCACAGTTCTATCTAAATGTGCCTCCACAGTTCTATCTAAATGTGCCTCCACAGTTCTATCTAAGTGTGCCTCCACAGTTCTATCTGAGTGTGCCTCCACAGTTCTATCTGAGTGTGCCTCCACAGTTCTATCTAAATGTGCCTCCACAGTTCTATCTAAGTGTGCCTCCACAGTTCTATCTGAGTGTGCCTCCACAGTTCTATCTGAGTGTGCCTCCACAGTTCTATCTGAGTGTGCCTCCACAGTTCTATCTGAGTGTGCCTCCACAGTTCTATCTGAGTGTGCCTCCACAGTTCTATCTAAATGTGCCTCCACAGTTCTATTTCAGTGTGCCTCCACAGTTCTATCTGAGTGTGCCTCCACAGTTCTATCTGACGTTGCCTCCACAGTTCTATCTGACGGTGCCTCCACAGTTCTATCTGACGGTGCCTAAACAGTTCTATATGACTGTGCCTCCACAGTTCTATCTGACGGTGCCTCCATAGTTCTATGTCCAACTCCACATGGCAGTTCCATGATTGCAAGGGAGTCATTCTGGCCACCAATGTAAAGGGGCATCCTTCCCATTTACCACCACCAATGTAAGAGGCATTTTCCCAATGACCACTGATAGACTAATCTTACTAGGGTTCCCTGACACCTGAGAATTATTTCAAGGGTTCCTCTGGGCTAAAAAGGTTGAAGACACTGCTACTACACCGATAATCCAGTGATCTCCACTAACTTCCAGGTCACATGCTGAGCGGCTGTACCGACAGTTCCCTTGCCTTCCTGTAGGAAGCAGATTCTAGTGTGGTCAGGGTGTGTCCATTTAACTTCTAATAGTACCTATAGGATGCCATGTCTGTAGTTCTGTAATCATCCTGGATGTCCCCCACTGGGCCCAGCCTCATCGACAGCAGGTACCAACCAGATGCCATATCTCTAAATCCACCATGCAGAAGAGGGATCTGAACAGAGCTCTCACAATCATGTAACCAATGAATAAGATTAATTTCAAAAGCTGATCTCTGGGAAAAATATTTTGGATGTTTGCTATGTCCCAATAAATCACCTGTAATACGGTGTATCCCATTGTTTTATTCAGAATGAAAGGATTACGTGTTCCGGCTGTATTTAGGGTGCAACAAATAACATGTTCAGCAAACCTCCCTACTCATTGTGACAGCAGGCAGGAGATCCTCTTCCTGCGCCCACTGTCACAATTCGAGAAAAAAACGTGGCTATGCGGAGCTCCACCCACACAGCCGCGTCATTAATTCACAGAGCTCTGTGAATGAATGAACTACAACTACTGCCTTCCATTGCGGCCAATGGCTCATAGTTCTCAATGAACTGCGAGGGTGATGGTGAGCGCTCTTGTAGTCCACTGATTCTTCTTGCTTTCGAGTGACTCTCTGCCTTTACAGGAGGTATTGGAAGAAGACAGCTATACTGAGAGTCTGCAGGAGCCTGACAACGCACCCGTGACCAGCAGATCCTGGGCGCATTGTCAGGCTCCTGCAGACGCTCAGTATACCTGTCTGCCCATACGTTACTCTGCAGGCTCCTAAGAAGACAAAATATTAAATGCACATCTTTTTTTACCTGCAAAAATTGTGCATTTATTGTTTTTCTTAAAAAAGTGAACTTATTGTTTAAGAGTACAGAGAGTGACAAACATCCAGCAAGGAGGCCTACAATTCCGACTCTCATACCACAAAGATTATACGAATCAATTGCATTCCACCTCCTCGATTCATAAAAGGTTATTCTTTTCACTAAACACAAGACATTTCGCTGGTTGGAGGAGAAGAGGCGGATAAACATCATGATCTCCCCTCCTACAATTGCAGAACACCCTGTGTTTAGTGAAAAGCACACAAACAGTTTCATGAATGGACGGGCGAGGAGAAGTGTGGGAGACCCACATAGCCTTCGCTGTATGAAAGCCAGAATTGTAAGTCTCAGCCCTGGAAGTTCGGCACTTACTGAATAGTTGGAATGAATGAAACAAACAGTTTTTAGGAGAGACGGAACTTAAAGGAGAAGTACGGGGAAAGCTGGTCTGGCTGTACTTCTGTGGATCACAGGAATGCAGTTTGCTTTGCACTCCTGTGACCCGTTTTCAGCAGAGAGCGGGCTGAAGTCTGCTCTCTGCTGACAACATGAAATTCGGTTCAGGGTCCGCGTCATCCCGACAACTGAAGTCGGGAACCGCCAGGTGTCTTGACCGACACCCGGCTCAGCCTCTCAGCGAGCCGCTCCCAACCCCTCCACAGCCCGGCACTCCAATGAGCGAGGAAGGAGCAGAGCGGAGAGCTGTGACTGACAGTCAGCAGCTCTCTGCTCACGGAGCTGTCAGAACCGAGCGATTGGCAGTGTTCGATGGCTCGGTTCTCAGTGTAGAGGCGGCGGGGGACAGATGCAGCATCAGACCGATGCTGCATCCACCTAAGTAAAGTGGGGGGCCACCCTGAAAAAAAAAAATTTCACCAAAAATCCTAAAAAAATTTTAAACAAAACATTTGAAAAAAAAAAATTGTTTTAAACTTACCTGAACCCTTGTTGCTAGGCAGTCCTCCTAATCTGCCTGTTCCTATTCCGCAGCGTGTTCTGCTCCTAGCTGAGCGGCCCCATTGCCTTCTGGGAACTGTGTGTGTTCCCAGAAAACCACGGGGCCATTCACAGATTGCCGCGCCGCTCGCGTGTGCGCAGTAGGAAACTGGCAGTTTCCCTTACCTAGGATGGCGGTGCCGGGACCCGAGAGCCGAGGGATGGGTCGGCCTCGGGCGGCCCACATCGCGGGCACCCAGGACAGGTAAGTCTACTTATTTAAAGTCAGCAGCTACAGTGTTTGTAGCTGCTGACTTTAAAAAATTTTTTAGCTGGCCGGAATCCCGTTTAAGTATGATTCAGGAAAAAACTCCAACCCCAGACTTCTCTTTTAACTAATAAAAAGACAGTGAGCAACCTGCTATGTCTCTTCCACAGTAACAAACACTTACCTACCTGCTCACAGTGTTCTACTGAATGCACTGTCAGGGCTGGGCTCAGCCCTTCCTTCTCTAAGCTGGCCACTCAGCTGTCGGCTAATTGCCAGCTCCTATCTCTCCACAGTGACTCACCTGTTGATGATATCCTGCTCGTCAGTCCTGCCTACTTAAGCCGTCCAGCCCAGATGAACTCTGCCTTCGCCTTGGTCACATCTCTAGAGACGCTCTCCTTCCTGTTAAAGACTTGCTCGGCTGACATTCCTTCTGGCTCCAGAGCCTGTTTGCTGTTCTACTACGCTCATCTCTGGCCCCCTGACATTTTGGCTTGCCTGACTATCCGTTCCGGTTCCGGTTTTGACTACGTTTACTCTGTTTACCTTTTTATTATTATTTTTATTAATAAACAAGTGTGATTTGACTGTACTTCTCTCTCAGGATTCATGGTTTCTGACATGCACCCTGAGATGCACATTCGCAGGTCAGCATGCATCCCCAGCATAGCCTGACAGACTGGAATGAGGAGGTAAGTATTTCTGGGAGTTTAGTTCTGCCTTAAAGGAGGAGAATGGCCAAAGCGCTTTTTGAATCTGGGTCGCATAAGTGCTCTGCATCACAGAGCCAGCAAGGATCCTGACAATAATGTCAGGATCTGTCCAAATGCCTGACTGGCATGGGCACAGCCTCTCAGTGTGCCGCTGGGAGACTAAGGCAGCTGCTCCCTCCCCCTCCCCAGCCCAATGCTCCAGTGAGTGCTGAAGGGGCAGAGTACAGAG
Organism: Aquarana catesbeiana; assembly: GCF_042186555.1. Taxonomy (NCBI): domain Eukaryota; kingdom Metazoa; phylum Chordata; class Amphibia; order Anura; family Ranidae; genus Aquarana; species Aquarana catesbeiana. Next base: position 340,350,385 of record NC_133330.1, on the reverse strand, counting down.
CGGTGAATGACAGTCACCACTCTCTGGTCAGAGCAGACCTAAGAACTGAGTGATCAGCGGCCTTTGATCACTCAGTTCTCTGTGTGGCGGCGGCAGGGGACAGATGCAGCATTGGATCTATGAATGTTTATTATTTTCTTAATCCTGCACTTCTCTTTTAAGTAATGCAGCAGCCACCCACACATGGGACACGTCTCAGTGGAGGGAAATTTATTGCTACATAGCAAACATTCAAAATAATTTTACAGCAAAAAGCAGCATATTACATTTTAAAGAGAGTTTTTTTTTTTTTTACATAAAGAGAAGTGCTTATGATGTCATAGTCTGCTTGTTAATTGCAGACTTCACATAAGCTCTAAATTCCTGCTCTATTCACAAACATGGCTGCCATATTGTTAAAGTCACAGGTCGGCAATAAAGAGGTACTTTCATTTTTCTGAGACCCTTTAAAGAGTAACTCCACTTTTGCTGAGAAAAAAGCCTTCCCTCTGGGTGATCTTTGTAGATTGCAGGGATTGTAACAAACTTTGTTGCAGATTCCTACCTATTGTTATTCTGAATAATTAGCTGTTTGTTTCTCTGTGTTCATGTGTAAAGTGGATGTGAATTGGAGTGACTTTATCATTATCAATCAGCTGCTGCACCTGCAGGGCTCTAATGAGAAAAGTGGAAGGGTCTGAATCCTTTTAGATGTGATTTCCCTTTGGGAGTATCTCACCAAAATGACATTTATGTTGCAGGGGATGCCTGGAACCGGATTTTAGTGCAGACTTCTGGGAAAATCAGTGAGCCAATCACACAAGCAGGATATTTGTGGGGGGGGGGAGGTCTGTCTACCATCTGTGTACAGAATGCCTCCAGGTGGCCATATTGCATTTTACATAAAAATTACAGAGCTCCAGATTGAAAAAGGAAAGATCATTTTTAAGTCAAATTACAAAATGACTTGTGTCCTAATTGTATAAGCTAGATTCTTTTTTTTTTTTTTTTATTTGCTATTTTTTTCCCACTAAAGTGGAGTCACCCTTTAAATGACGTCATCTCTGACCACAACAGAACATACAATTAAGCTGCTTAGATGTGTATTCCTATGGAGCGTGACTGCCGGGAAAGTGAGTCACTTTCCAATATGCAAGTTATTTCCCTTTGGGCACCCCCTCCGCCCCCCCTCTCCCCCCCCCCCCCCCCCGTGTGCCTGCACCCAATGTAATGAGGGTCTGTGAGGGATTTCTAGGATACTACCATATAACTTACATCTGCTTGAATTGGAGGAGATATCACAGGAGGGAGAAGCTTTTTCTAAGTTGGTTTACGGAAAACTGTAAAGCCACATCAATGCCTCCCAACATGGCTGCCATACGCAAGGAAGAGGCGGCATAATGTCGCTGCAGTACAGAGCGAGGAGGTACGCAGAGGGGAAAGGAGGGAGCGAGGGGGGGGAGGGGTGGGGGTGTTTCATTGTACCTGGGCCTAAACTGTGTCCAACGGAGTCAAAGGCATGAAGCACAGAATCTGTAACACAAGAGGATAAATTCAATCCTTCTCTCTCTGGATTGTGGTGAAAATCACAAATAAAAGGCACAAATGGACATCAGAATACAGTTTATAAAGAAGACCAATAGAATCAATTAGTATTCCATCACATATATTTTTAATATGCTTTATTTTGACCCACTGCAGACACCGGATGTGCTGGGAGCCCATGAAGATGGAGGTCTTCTATCTGGGCCAGCTGAAGGTGGATGAAAACCATGAAAGTGTTTCACCGCTCAGGTATATCCAAACCCAGGTGTGTAGTTGATGTGAAGCCTTTAAAGGTGAAGAGTCCCAGGTGCTGGTTAAATGCAAGGTAGTGCAAAGCTTTGAATAGGAGAATCGGGATGCCGCACACCGGATAAAGTAGAAAAATTAGCTTTATTGTAAAAATAGGATCACCAAAAATACAAGACAGTATGGCAGAATGTACAGGCTCAGCTGACGCGTTTCGCACTCCTGATTGAGTGCTTACTCAGAGCTATGAGTAAGCGCTCAACCAGGAGTGCGAAACGCGTCAGCTGAGCCTGTACATTCTGCCATACTGTCTTGTATTTTTGGTGATCCTATTTTTACAATAAAGCTAATTTTTCTACTTTATCCGGTGTGCGGTATCCCGATTCTCCTATTCAATGGATGAAAACCATGCAGACTAATTCTCTGTTCACACTAATCCAAAGTCCCATCAAAGTAGTGCAGAAAACTTTTTAAAGTCACTATGACTTGAACGGGTTCCAATGAAATTAATGGCCTGCGACTTCTCACGTATCCAAAGGCCCATGACAAGTAGCACAAGTGCGACTTGGAGACTTAAAGAAGAATTCCAGATATGGATATCTTATATGTTGTTCCAGCTTGGACCAACTGTGTATACTGTATACCAGACCTGGCCAATGCCCTTGGAAGTAGACACTTCTATTACAGTGATCTCCACGTGCTTCTGGTTCCGTGCTGAGCAGCTGCATTGTGAACAAAGGAAGTGGGCCACTTGGCACGGGCACCATTCACAGATCGCTTTCCATTTTCTCAATGAATGCAAAGCATTCTCTGATTTGACGGGTTGGATCCCCACATGGCACAATCAGCGAATGCTTTGCACTCATTAAGAAAATGGAAAGCGATCTTTGAATGGGGCCTGTGCCCAGTGGTAGACCTCCTGTGTTCAAAATGCAGCAAGGCAGCCACTCAGCACGGGAGACAGAAGCTAGTGGTAGTCACTGTAGTAGCAGTGTAGTAGTGGTGTCCACTTTAGCAATTACCAGCTTCTAGGATAATCCCACAGGTATAGTATATACATGATAAAAAAACGCCTCGAAGTGTAGACTCACTAAAATTTTTATTAGATCACAAGGTAAGCAACTCACATCGAACACACAGTCTCATCAGTAAACATCACCAGGAAAAGATTGCCAAATTCTTGAGAAAAACGCCACGGATCTAGGTGTATGCCGCCGTCTCAGGATGAGGAAGCCAGCCAGGAACTCTCCACTATCCGGAACTGAGGGCTGGATGCACCGTGGACCACAGGAGCGACCACGTCGCTTTCCTTGCTGGTGAAGTCATCATGCCAGCTTTGCGGTTCACAGTGCATTTCAGCCCTCAGCTCCGGATAGTGGAGAGTTCCCGGCCTATTATTATATATAATAATAATAATAATAATACTTCCTCATGGCCAGACAGCGGCACACAGCTAGATCTGTGTCGTTCTCTTTAAGAAGTTGCCGATCTTTTACCGGTGTTGTTTACTGATGAGCCTGTGTGTTCGAGTTTCTTGCCTTGTGATCTAATAATAATTTTTGTGAGTCTTCACTAAGAGGTGCTTTTTCCTGTTCCCTTTTATCTCCTTTGCACTAAAGTCTGCTTCTGCTCAGAGGATTAGCCTGCCCTCAGGGGATGAACTCATGAGACTGTAATTGCTTACATTACAACAAATAGGACTTCATTAAAAAGTTTTAATTGTTCCCTGTTAGAGACTCTTGAGGTTTTAGGAGTGCCAATTCCTTGTGCCTGTTCTTTCTATGGTCTTATAGGAACCATGAAAAGTAGCAGATGAAACAGCACTACAACCACTTACAAGACATCCAAAGTCTCGGTGCTCAGGCTAAGAGGTCTCTGAAAACCTCACACGGTAGTCAAGCTTCAATCAAGAGGTGGCATATCGGTAGGTATCAGCAAACGATTACCCTTTATTGTTCAAAGGTACACAGAGCCAAAAAAAAAAAAAAACAACACATTTCGGCCGATCGGGCCTTAATCATGGCTTGTCATTGAAGTTTGACTATGGTGTATACATGGTTGGTCCAAGCTGGAACAATGTAATTCTTCTGTGAAGAGTATATAAAGCCCCAAAAAAAATACTTTATTTTAGTTTTGGTTGGATTGTGAAAGGAGTAGAACTCCTGTTAGGTTCCTTTTGCTGGAACAGGTGGGACCGCGGCTCTGGATGTAACTCATCATGGGGTTATAGTTGAAGAAGGTGAGTAAAATTCATATGGAATGCAATGGATCTGGTGAGGCTGCTCTTGGCAAAACAGGGTACCCCTTATACCCCTTACCTAGGGGACTCAAAGTTTGGAATTCACATGTAAAAAGTCCAATGAGAGCGCCAAACCAAAGACATGTAATAATAATAATAATAATAATAATGATAATGGTAAAAACAACAACAATAATAATATAATAATGATGATAATAATAATCATATAACCAAAGACCCAGCAACAAAAATAGGCCCCCCATCAAAAGTAGCTTCCCCAACTTCAACAAGAGATCCACCCAAGCGATAATAGATCCACCCCACTGATAATAGATCCACCCCACTGATAATAGATCCACCCCACTGATAATAGATCCACCCCACCGATAATAGATCCACCCCAGTAACAATAGACCCCCTAGCAAAATTAGCTCCGCCACCCTCATCAATAGACCCTTTTGCCAGCAACAATAGACAATTGATCCCCCACCATCAACAACAGTTCCCCCAGCATCCATCAACAATAGATGCCCCCAACCCACCAATAGTAGTTTTTCCTTAGCAACAATAGATTCCCCCCAACAACACTACTGCCCCCCCCTTCAGCCCCCCTTTCAGCATGTCCAATCAGCCCTTGCCAGTTACATACATTTTGTACTAGAGGTGATGGAACTGTGTACTGACGTCTGTCCGCTAAAAAAAAAAAGACTGACTATACCAAATACCATTATAAGCTGAATGGAGTTCAGTTTTAGGAAAAAGGGGGAGGTGTTTTCAAGAGCAACCAATCAGATTAAGGCCCCTTTCAGACAGGGCACGTCTGTTTTGTTGGACTCCGCTTGCTCAGCGGGGGGGGGATCGCTCCGTTGATCTCCACTGAGAAGGCGGATGGCAGGTCCGTCTCCGCTCACTGTGCTGATGTCACCTCTCAGAGCCCCGCTCTCCTCTATGGGGAGATCGGTTGAAAATGGACTGCCTGTCCGTTTTCATCCGATCCCATTGGATATCTGCGGATGTCAGCGGACAGGTCACCGCTGACATCCGCCGCTCCATAGAGGTGAATGGAGGGTCTGATCAGGTCCACCTGAAAAGAGATGGGCTCGATCGGACAGCCCGTGTGAAAGGGGGCCTCAGTCTTTTTCTCTTGAACCTTGTGTGAAAAACCGATAGGTGGAATCTTATTGGCTAATGCAGGTATCATATTTTTTTTTTCCTCCAGTCTTAAATAACTATGTATTCAGTGTAATGTTTCTGCCTTATAACAGCAATGTATATTACTTTATCCGGCCACAGGAATTTAATACAACATCTGATTGAAGTGTATATGGGGTTAAATGAATCAATAATCCCAGGTCTGGAGAATATCCGGAGGCTCCATCATTAGGGTTACTTTGTCCTTCATCCACAAGATGGAGTGAGGAGCGATCGCACTTCACTTGATAGTCCGATAGATGGCACTGTGGCCAGGGTGGATATAAATCAATGATTTAAAAAAAAAAAAAAATCTGATTTTTTTTTTTTTTTTTTTTAATTTAAATTCGATTTTTTTGATTTTTACTAAATTTATTTTATTAAAATGCTTTTGGAGTTAAAATCGATCTAAAGATAGTTTTCTATTTATGATACATTAATAATTTAATTTATTCTGCATGAAATGGAGCTTAGTTCTGTAGCATGAGGCTGTATATTATGCAATATTTACATTTTTTGGTAAACTCATTCAATGAATCCAAGCTCCGCAAGCTGAGATAACATGCACTGCACTGATACATTCACACAATGTCACAGTAATAACCATGAGATAAAACAAAGTTCAGGAATATTCCTTTATCCAATTGTTTTGAAAATCTATGTACACTACAAACTGTATGATTGAAACGGTTCTGATATCGCTGTTTTACTAACCTGACAGCTTATTATTCTAAATAGGAAACCTTCATTTTGTTTGCAAATAATAAAGATTCTAACTACCAGCAATAATGAGTCCTTACATTTAAAGAGCACCTGTCATTTCATTTCCATCATGGCAGCGCCTGTTATCGGGCGTCCACTCACCTGCTGCCGCCACGTCCCTGACCTTGTTGTGTCACTGCCCCATCACCAGCCGTCCCATTAAAGTGAATGGGACTGTCGGTGAGTCAACAGCGGGTCAGAGGAGGAGCCAAAAGAGGGTCAGAGGTGGATCCAACAGCGGGTCAGAGGAGGAGCCAACAGAGAGTCAGAGGAGGAGCCAACAGCGGGTCAGAGGAGGAGCCAAAAGAGGGTCAGAGGATGAGCCAACAGCGGGTCAGAGGAGGAGCCAAAAGAGGGTCAGAGGAGGAGCCAACAGCGGGTCAGAGGAGGAGCCAACAGAGAGTCAGAGGAGGAGCCAACAGCGGGTCAGAGGAGGAACCAACTGTGGGCCAGAGGAGGAACCAACTGCGGGTCAGAGGAGGAGCCAACAGCGGGTCAGAGGAGGATCCAACAGCGGGTCAGAGGAGGATCCAACAGCGGGTCAGAGGAGGAGCCAACAGCGGGTCAGAGGAGGAGCAGATGCGGGACAGAAATGACAGTTGCATTTTAAAAATGATGATTAAAATCAACTTGATTTAAATCAAATCCACCCTGACTGTGGCTAATAAAAAATAGTGATTTCTCGTTCTCCAATGTGGGAACGCCAATGCGCAATTGCGTGGTGACGTAACTGTGCGGTGACGTTACGTACGTCATGACGTCACTACACGTGGACTCATGGTGGCCATTTTGCTCAGAAAGGTATGAATACAGGGCGACCAAACAATTGGTTACCAATTTCCATTCATCACCATGGACTTTATAGGTTTGTTTGTCCCATTATTTTGATGTATTATCCGATACTCTTGACGAAGCTCATTAAGTGAGCGAAACATGTAGAGATAACCTATTTTTTTCATACCTTGGAGTGTCACATGGGCCACATGGTCTATTGGGTGTCAGGGCTGGACTCAGCCCTTCCTTCTCTGAGCTGGCCGTCAGCCTTTAGCTAATTGCCAGCTCTTATATCTCCACAGGTACTCAGCTGTTGATGATCCTGCTCGTCAGTCCTGCCTACTTAAGCCATCCAGTCCAGAGGATCTCTGTCTTCGCCTTGGTCAACATCACAGAGACTCTCTCCTGCATTCCTTTTAAAAGACTTGCTTGGCTGACATCCCTTCTGGCTCTAGATCTTGCTTGCTGTTTTACTACGCTCATCTCCGGCTCCCTGACATTTGGCTTGTCTGACTATCCATTACGATTCCTGAACTTTGGCTATGTTTTGACTACGTTTGTTCTATTTACTTTTATTATTAAACAAGTGTGATTTAACTGTACTTCTGTCGCGGTCTGATTTCATGGTTTCTGACATTGGGATGCTGAAAAAACAGTTTTTTTTAGGTAGTCGTGAGAGCTCTTTTTGACTGTGACCAACAAGTGGCCTAGATGCATGACACCATGTCACAGTAATTGGCCAGTCAAATTGCCTGAGGAGGCCTCCCTATAGATAGTGATTATTTACAGGATACCTCTATATGATACGGATAGGTTTAAAAAGAATAGCAGATTAGCATAATTGGGGTATTTTTCTATCTTTTGCTTTCTTAGACCCCTTTCACACTACCGCGACTTCAAAGTCGCACGATTTTGCCACGATTTCTACGCAATTTCAGGGAATGCCTGTGTAAACTTGAGGTCTATGGACCTCAACTCACATCAAAGTCGGACCAAAGTAGTACAGGGACTACTTTGCAGTCGGTGCGACTTGAAGTCGCACAGATATGAATGGTACTCATTGGAAATCATGGGGTACGACTTGTCCTGCGACTTTGCAGTCCCATGTTGCAGGACAAGTCGCACAAGTGTGAAAGGGGCCTTCCAGAATCAATATACTTCCCATCCTATAAGTATAAACATACACTGATTTGCTTCCTCTTCCTTTCCATGATATGCTTCATAACCAACAAAAGGTTGATTCTCTCTTATTGGCCACTGGTGCGTGGGCATGCGCAACCCCGTCTCTTGTCTTTTTAGCAAAATGACTTGCCAGCTTAAAGCGGTTGTATACCCATTTTTAAATTTTTACCTACAGGTAAGCCGATAATAAAGGCCTATAATAAGACTTGCCTGTAGGTAAAATGAATATCTCCTAAACATATATGGTTTAGGAGATATTCGCACTTCATGCAGCCGCTGATGTCAGCGGCGCATGCGCTCTGATGGTCCGGCGGACCCTGCCAAAAAATCAGAGCTTCTTGACGGAAATTAGACTCTCGCGCCCACGTGCGCTGGAGTGACGTCATCGCGGGAGTGACATCATCGCAGGAGTGACGTCATGGCGGTAGTGACGTCATCGCAGGAGTGACGTCATGGCGGGAGTGACGTCATCGGGGCTCTGGCCATTCACAGTGCCGGAGCCGCGAACCCGGAAGACATGCCGAGGGAAAAATGTCATCTCCCTCTGTGGTGACCGGGATGCGATGCCGACGCTTAGTTCGAAGGTTTTTCATATTGCGCTGCATACTAGGGTCATTATGCCTTTGCCCTGCAGGTTTTTATTTTTATTTTTTTGCGGGTATACAACCACTTTCAGAGAATTTTGTAGGTTATAGGAAGTATTTTGTTGGTAATTTTATGACAGCAATGCACAATAATAACGTGTGAGGGATTATCTCTGAACTAGATAATATGAACACTTTGTATGTGGAAAGTCTGAGAACTTTATTGATCTCCCGGCTCTGAAGGCAAATCGATATATTTCCACGCGCTGCAGAACAGGATCAGAGAGATCAGTCCGCTAATTCCCAATTTAGGATAATCCTTTTTTAAGCCCAACTATTTATTTAATCTCTCGTCAGATCACTTCTAAAAATACCCTCCGCTGGTTTCCAAATGTAGCCGCAAAATAAAAATAAAAAATCACAGACAAAACAGAACGGGGGAAGATTTATGAGCTGCTAAAGACTGAAAATAACAGACAGCGAAAAATACTGAATACGGTATCTCTGACAAGAAGCAGAATGTAAGCAGAGAGCGCTGGCCTTCAATACCAAAGTTCTTGTAAGCCTCAGACATGAAATCTGAACAAAGCCTATCCCTCTATAGTGTGTACTTGTCTCAGTCCGGAGCACTAAGTGTCATTTCTGTCTGCTGCTTCCTTCCTCTGCTATCAGCATGAATAACTTATGACAAGTTTTCCTGACACCAAGAGATAAAAAGGTGACAGGGAAGGGACCTCCAGCACACAGCCTGTGTTTGACAGCCTCAGCTCTGTTCCTGTGTGCTGTGTAATGGGGTGTGGGTCCCTTCCCTCCAATCAGCTCTCAGAGTTCTCCTCACTGAGCTCTGCAGGGTGTAATTTCAGCTCCTCGCCCCACTTTTTTTTCTGACAACTTTCATACATTTTGGATTGTGAACAGATGTAGAGAAGACTGCCGATAAATAGGTACAACCTATGTAGGTTGTCACTGAAAGGATTGGATATACACTTATGATTTGTGATATTAAACACAGAGTTCATTATATTTATAGAATTACATTTTTTTTTAACACAGCTTATACATGTAGGAGGTGATCTTACCCACGCAGTGCTGTGATATAATTCTTCTAGTCCGTTAGGTGCACTTTATACCACCTATGAACAGCAGCGCTACTACAAGTAAATCGATTTTGGTGTTTGTTTTTGGGTTGGCACCAAGTTCAGTTCATTGCGCAGGCTTTTCATATTTATTGACTTCCTGGTCTCTGGCCTAGGCCAAAATGATGTCATACATCCCAGAAGTCCTCATGGGAGGTGGAGCTTTCTCAGCTAGGCACACCCTATTGCCAGAATGCCTGAGCTAAGGGCAGATGGATTCCAGGAGGTAAATGCTACATGAAACACCTGCCCTTACTCAAGATGGCCATAGAAATGCTGGGGGGGGGGGGTTGTTTTTCAAAGTAAAGCCTGCAGAGATGGATGGATGGGGGGGGGGGGGGGGTGTTTGCATTGCATATTAAAAATGAATTAAATAGTGTTTTCAGATTGTGGTCCTCTGATATAGTTGTGATATTAAAGTCTTGGGGGTTTTTTTTTGTTTAAAAATAACAAACATGTTATACTTACGTGCTCTGTGTAATGGTTTTGCACAGAGCGGCCCCGATCCCCCTCTTCTCGGGTCTCTCTGTGGTGCTCCTGGCTCCTCCCCCCTGCCGAGTGCCCCCACAGCAAGCAGCTTGTTATGGGGGTACCTGAGCCAAGCCGCTGCTCTGTGTTTCCATTCAGACATGGAGCCATGCCCCCCTCTCTCTCCTCATTGGCTCACTGTCTTTGATTGACAGCAGCGGGAGCCAATTGCTGTGTGCCTCAGCCAATCAGGAGGGAGTGTCCCGGACAGCTGAGTCTCTCGTGCAACATTACTGGATCGAGATGGGGCTCAGGTAAGTATTGGTGGGAGGGGGTTGCTGCACACAGAAGTTTTTTTTTTATATCTCAAAGCCGAGTTCCACCCGTTTAAAAGTCAACAGCTACAAAAAGTGCTGCTGACTTTTGATAGACACTCACTTGTCCCACAGCCCAGCGATGCGGCCGCCCAAACCTTCAATTCTCTCCCCCTCCTCTCTGCGGTGCCGGCATTGCAAGTGTGGGCGCCAGGCTGTGGCTTCATGCGCAAGCTGCGCTGTGTTGTAAATGGTCGGGCAAACTTCTGGGACCTGTGATGTGTCCCAGAAGATTGCAGGGAGGGAGGGGGGGAGGGGGGGAGGTGAACTTCCCCTCGGCGCAGCAGTGCCAGGAGAAGAAGTGGGAGCTGGGTACCTGTGAAAACTAGGTACCCCCCCCCAAAAAAAAAAGACATGCCAACTGTGGCATGTCAGGGGGTCATAAGTACTTAAAGCGGAAGTTCCATTTTTGGGTAGAATTCCACTTTAATGCATAGAATGCATTAAGATAAAAAAACCTTCTGCCTTAACCCTGAAGCGCCGACTGCACACAAATGTGCGGTCTCTCGGCAGCCAGGCCTTAGCACAGATGGGCCGCATATTTGTGTCCATTAGCACTGATAGAGCTATGCCAAGAGCGCACGCCCTCCGCGCTCCTGGCACAGTGACCAGCGGCTCATGAAAAGCTCCAGATCGCTTCTTATGATCGGACATTTTCCGATCACTTGACCGTTGTGACAGCCAATCACGGCGGTCACATGGTCACATGCCCCCCCCGCCTCCCATGATGCCAAACCCCTTATAGGGTCGGCGGGAGCTGGGCGCCAAGGGGTTAAGAATGACTTTAAAGAGGAGTTCCCATTGTTTAAAAAAAATTAAAAGTCAGCAGCTACAAATACTGCAGCTGCTGACTTTTAATAATCGGACACTTACCTGTGCCAGGGTCCAGCGATGCGGGGGATCGAAGCTCCGCTCATCTCCCCCCTTCGTTCAGCGGCGCCGGCATTGCAACTGTGGGCGCCTGGCTGTGGCTTCACAGCCGGGCACCCACTGCGCATACGTGAGCGGCAACGCGCGCCGTGATTGGCCGCTCAGTCACCTGGGACCTGTAATGTGTCCCAGATGATTGACAAGAGGGAGGGAGCAGAGCTGAGCCCTTCCTGCGCCGAGGGGAAGTGATGTCACCAGCCCAGGCACTGAAAGAGGCAGACTACGAGGGACCACATAGCAACAGCCATTTAGAGGTGAGTTAAAAAAAAATTCCATTTTTTTTTTTTTTTTTTAGGCACATTCAAGCATTTTTTTTTTGGGTGGCACACCAATTTAAGTTCTGCTTTAAAATGTCACATAAGTTGTAGCTGTTTATCTGCACGCCATCTCTCCTTTACAGACTCCCAAAGCACACAGTTTACACCGCATCTCTCTGTGCTCCTGAAGGCACGAGGCAGGGCCCTGAAAAAACACACTGCACAACATAGAGCAGGGAGGTGAGTGTAATCTGAGACCTGAGCGGAGGGAATGGACACACACTCCTCTACACAGTCATATAGGGAAACATTCACAGCGGAGGCAGTCAGTCACCTTCTGTGTGCTCGCTAGAGAGGGAAGGAGCCACCCCGGGGTCTCTGTGGTGTCGGCTTAAAGCGGAGTTCCGCTTAGAAAAAAAAAATTAAAAGTCAGCAGCTACAAATACTGCAGCTTCTGACTTTTAATAATTGGACACTTACAGGTCCAGCGATGTGGGGGAACGAAGCCCCGCTCATCTCCCCCTCCTCTCAGCGGCACCAGTATAGTCACTGTGGGCACCCGCCGGGGCATGCACTGCGCATGCGCGCGTCGCACCGTGACTGACCCGGGTAATCATCTGGGACCTGTGACATGTCCCAGATGATTGCCGAGAGGGAGGGGGGGAGAGGTGATCTCCCTTCCGATGCCGCGGTGCACTGGGAGGAAGTGGGAGCTGGAACCCTCTAAAAAGAGGGTATCCACTCCCCCCCCCCCCCAAAAAAAAAAATGACATGCCAAATGTTGCATGTAAGGGGGTCTCCTTCCCTTAAAGTGGATTTTCATTTTTGGGTGGAACTCCGCTTTAACATGTCAGAAGTGACTCATGCAGAGCGCAGAGGGAGGAGACAGCTGATAGGAACCACACTGGAGGGAGGCAAGTAAACACTATAAAAGGATATTCTCTGTTCATTTATCATTTCAGAGGTTTATAACCACTTCACGCAACGCCCTGCCATCCAAAAACTATAAAAAAATCTATTGTCCTCACTTTCATCACAAATCAGCAATGCAAATCAAGCCTTTATATCTCAGAGGCCAACGCCATGCTCAGAGCCGCGGGTTTATCCCTGAGAACGTCGTTTCATCATTGTTGCTGAATAACGGATATGAATATTCATGAGATTGGAAGCCTGTTCACTATTAGTGATGCAACCGAAGATAATCATATTCTCACTCCCGGCACAATAAAAAAAAAAACAAGATATAAAACACCCAACATCCTTCCAAAATCTGCAAGGGGATGGCGCGACGTCAGTGAAGATGTGCCGACAGCAACTGGTTTCTTCAGAACAAGGAAGGATCAATTAATAATAAAGATTTGTTAAATCAAGGAGGATGTGACATAGATTGAATAAATCCCAGATAATAGGATTTCTGATTTCCAAATAAGGGGCACAAAATGAAGTATTCGGGTACATTGGGTTATGCTGCTGCCTTCAGGAGACCGGACAACAAAAGCTGTAATGACATCCCAGAATTTAAGTACCCCCCCCCCCCCGCCCCACCCCCGATCCCAGCCTGCCTCTGTTTTGTAGCAAACAATACTACGAGGGTCCTGTGATGTGCTCCAAGAAATGGATCTTACAGCAACACAAAAACCTAATTTTCTTAATTGCAAATTAACCACTTCAGCTCTGAAAGGTGTTACCCCCTTCATGGATAGGCCATATTTATCTTATTTTCTATTTAGCACTGGACAGCTTTAACTGGCAATCTCGCGGTCATGCAACACTGTACTCAAAACGAGGTTTATGTCATTTTTTTTCACATAAATAGAGTTTTCTTTTGGTGGTATTTGATTACCACTGGGTTTTTTTTTTATTATTATATAAACAAAAAAAACACCAGATTTTTCGTTTTTTAATACGTTTTGCTTTCTGCTATAAAACATATCCAATAAAAAAATATCTTAATAAATTTCGGGCCAAAATGTATTCTGCTACATGTCTTTGGTAAAAAAAAAAAAAAAAAAAATTCAATAAATGTATATTGATTTGTGTGAAAGTTATAGCGTCTACAAACTATGGGATATATACTGGAATTTTTAATTAATTAATTTTTTTATACTACTAACGGCGGTGACCAGCGACATAAAAGGACTGCAATAGTGCTGCGGGAAATCTGACACTAACAGACACTGAGTGAGAACTAACTGCCACTGACATCACCAGTGACACTAATACAGTGATAATACTTTACACTCTCACTGTACTAATGACACTGGCGAGGAAGGGGTTAACATCTAGGGCGATCAAGGGGTTTAATGTGTGTCTAACCAGTGTTGATGTGTGTATTATGTGCTGCATTTTACTAAAGATCTCTTTGCTTCTTATCCCTGCTTTGCAGGGATAAGAAACAGAGAGGTCGTTCTCTGTGTACACTGTCAACACAATGCTCTGGGCTGCGATTGCACATAGCCAATCAGCAGTTCGTGGCCATGAATCATTGGCTGGGACCTGCTGACAGATTCCTGCTGTGTACAACCACAACGCGAGTTGGAGGGGGGGCGAGCATGCAGAACAGTCAGCAACGTACCAGTTCTTCACATACTCTTCCCAATTAGGCTACATTGTCACATTCCTTACTTATCCCTCATATTTATCATTTTTACAACACTTATACCTATGTTAGTAATAGTACACATTTGTAACTATGGATTACCACGTGATCTTCTTACTTTTAATCACTTACACATCTTTCAATCAAATTTTAGTTAATTGCTTTCATTATTGTTACACCTTAGGTCATATGGGTCACTGCTCCCCAGGAATGTCCTTGTCCTGCCGGCCTTCCACCATTTGCCCTTAGGGTTTACCGCCTCAGCTCCCGGGACTAATGATGCCTCCGACCCAGTCGGTCTCAGACCATGGCGCTATCACCTACACTCACAGCTTATCTGTAAGTTACCTATAGGTGATCTATAGATATCACCCTCATTATTTATACCAATTTTTCTTCCACTTTCCTCCCTCCCCCTTATATTGCCAGTCACATCAATTCATTTTACATTATGTTTATAGATTGTTGCATCTGCCCCTGAAGATTGAAACGCGTTGAGCTATACAGATACCTTCATTACGTTTTTAATCCAAGAGTCATATCAAACAATATGTATTATCATGTTGGTTTTATTGGCCTATACCAAGTTGGCATGGACCCGTTACAGTATGTGAACATAGATTTTAGAGTCTGCTGGTTACCTTTTTATCATGTTGTTAATATCATGTACTTTCATGTTACCATGTTACTATTTTATCTTCTTACTATGTGATTCATATGTAATTAAATCACATAATCATGCAATTGGTTCATGTTATGTTACTATGTAAATGCCATAAAACTATGCGATTAGGCTATTTATCATTTTATACCCATCAGTCACTCTTTGTTCATGTTGTTCAATTCGGCCGCCTGCTTCACACAAAGTCCCAAACTCTCTCTTTGTGTCAGTTTAATAGGGATGGAGGCACTTGACGGCTCATGTCTTGGCCTCATATAAAGTCCCAAACCCCCTTTTTTTCCCTTAACGTACAGTACGTCAATGTGCCTGTATTGGCGGCCAGTACATTGCAGGCGAGCGGTCCACAAGTAGGTAATGGACACAAAAAGAAGCATTCAGGTACCCTGGGACGTACAAATGTAGTCCAACTTTGAGGTGGGAAACACAGCAAATGAGCAGCTAACAGGCCCACGAGAACCAACGGGTTAACAGAGGTGGGTTCAACAAAGTACACAGAGCTGCTTGAAGAACCACAAAACCAAAGCAGGTATCAGCTAAGGCCTGATCATCCATCAGGTAGCATGAGACCAGGTGAAGCCTGAAGCACTAACAGATCTGGTGTTCACTTTGATAAAGAAAGCTGGAACGTTGTTCTTGAGATCATAGGCTTGAAAAATGAGCTGTCAAACCCACCTAGAGATAGTGGAACGTAAAAACGAACAAAGTCTCACCGTAAAAATGGGAGCTGTACCATATTAAGAACATGGGGGGAAATCTTCTTTAGATGTTTCAGAACAGGATAGAGAGATGGAAGAGTAATGTCCTGGTTAATTTGAAAGGAAGAAAACATCCTGGGAAAAAGAGAGGCATTGGGCCTCAAAACAAGATTGTCTGTAAAAGTTAAGGCACCAACTCAAAGAATCGCCTTCCAGAAGTGATGGAAATGAGAAAGGCAGCCCCGCAAATGAGGGTAGACAGAGGAATATCCCTGGTAGGTTCAAAGGGCGGTATTTGAAGAACCAACAGAACCAGGTTGAGATCCCATGGAGTCACTGGGGAACGTACAGAAGGAATGGTGTGAGCGACACTCTGTACGAAGGCTTCCACTAAAGAGTGTCAGGCAATCTCTGAAAAAGTGCTAAGGTCAAGACTTGACCCTTGGTGATATTTAAATGGTGATCCAAACCAGCCTGTGATCCTTAATGTATGATTAGGAAACACAAGTATTGCCGATTTATAGCCCAGATGTATCCTAAATATAGAGCCATTTATCCAACTGTCCATCCAGAGCCTCTGGTTTATAGACGAGATACATCCTAAATATAGAACCATTTATTCAACTGTACATCCAGAGCCTGTGGTTTATACACTGGATAGATTCTAAATATAGAGCCATTTATCCAACTGTCCATCCAGAGCCTCTGGTTTATAGACTGGATCGATCCTAAATATAGAACCATTTATCCAACTAACCATCCAGAGTCTCTGGTTGATAGACCGGATACATCCTAAATATAGAGCCATTTATCCAACTGTCCATCCAGAGCCTCTGGTTTATAGACCAGATACATCCTAAATATACAGCCATTTATCCAACTGTCCATCCAGAACTTCTGGTTTATAGACCAGATACATCCTAAATATAGAGCCATTTATCCAACTGTACATCCAGAGCCTCTGGTTTATAGACTGGATCGATCCTAAATATAGAACCATTTATCCAACTATCCATCCAGAGCCTCTGGTTTATAGACCGGATACATCCTAAATATAGAGCCATTTATCCAACTGTCCATCCAGAGCCTCTGGTTTATAGACCAGATACATCCTAAATATAGAGCCATTTATCCAACTGTCCATCCAGAACTTCTGGTTTATAGACCAGATACATCCTAAATATAGAGCCATTTATCCAACTGTACATCCAGAGCCTCTGGTTTATAGACCAGATACATCCTAAATATAGAGCCATTTATCCAACTGTCCATCCAGAGCCTCTGGTTTATAGACCAGATACATCCTAAATATAGAGCCATTTATCCAACTGTCCATCCAGAACTTCTGGTTTATAGACCAGATACATCCTAAATATAGAGCCATTTATCCAACTGTACATCCAGAGCCTCTGGTTTATAGACTGGATACATCCTAAATATAGAGCCATTTATCCAACTGTACATCCAGAGCCTCTGGTTTATAGACCGGATACATTCTAAATATAGAACCATTTATCCAACTGTCCATCCAGAGCTTCTGGATTACAGACCAGATACATTCTAAATACAGGTGGTCCCCTAGTTACAAACATCTGACTTACAAACGACTCCTACTTACAAATGGAGGGAGACAACAGGAAGTGGGAGGAAATCTACCCCTAGGAAGGGAAATTCACTCCTGTAAGAGTTATTATGGGGAAAAGGTGTCTCCACTGAAGCTTTATCACCAAGGCTTGTTTCCACAACAACCCAAAATTTTCAAATCCAATTGTCATCGGGACATAAAGTGAGGTGAAATCTTCTGAACAGGGGCACCGACAGCAAAACAAACATTATAGGGGTGATAACCCTTCCCCAAAAAGCTTAAAAATATTTTTTTTGGCTGGAGCTACACTTAAAAAAATGTACCTGTTCCGACTTACAAACAGATTGAACTTAAGGACAAACTTACAGACCCGATCTTGTTTGTAACCCGGGCACCACCTGCAAAGTCTTTTATGCAATTGTACATCCACAGCTACCAATGTATAGTCCATAAACTACCTAAATATAGAGTCATTTATCAGAATCTATTAGTAATACCTGCTTAAAGATGGTTTGGGGATTGCCCAGCAGCTATGGATGGACATTTTCATAAATTGCTGTATTTGTGCTAAAAGGTTTTGAAAAGAAATGATCATTTAAGGGCATGTGACCACGTGTGTATTACTTGTATACTGACCATGGCTGTACAAGGTGAGATCTTCACATTTTACAAGAGGAAAAGATAATATTCAGAATCTTACACAACTCACTACATTTTAAATCAACATAATTTTACCACAACTTTGCAAACATAGGAAATAATTTATGATTTACATCACCTATGCAAATATACTTGGCATGGGTATAGATGAGATGTCTTATAAAACTACCAGCAGGATTCCTGGCATGGGGACCGCAGGATATCCGTGTAGTCGTTATGAAATCCTCATTGATTTGACACTTTTAAGGAAATGGTGGCTCCAGAACAAGGAAGGAACAATCTTTAATTTGTTTGATCAATGATCTTATGACGACATTCTGTATACTGAATAAATCTCATCCTAAAGCCCTACATTGCCCACATACAGGATGGGCCTAAAGTAGGTATACATTTCTAATTCAGGTCATGGTATTTTATCTTAATTGTATTATTTATTTTACTTTTACAAATATTGAGAATGATATGGCTAAAAGTAGGTTAAAAACAAAAAAAGTGTACTGATCCAGTCATGTTTAGTCTCTTAGATGCAACATCCCTAGAATGTATCACCAAAAATGTCTACTCAAACATTTTTAGCCCCCTTAAAATCATTTTCAGGTCTCATGGAACCACTTCTAAAACCAATTAATTGGAGGTCAGTGGGGAAATACCCCTTCCATAAATGGTCAGTGGGAAGAATGTTCCTTACATTGGTGATCAGTGAGAAGAATGTTCCTTACATTGGTGATCAGTGAGAAGAATGTTCCTTACATTGGTGATCAGTGAGAAGAATGTTCCTTACATTGGTGATCAGTGGGAAGAATGTTCTTTACATTGGTGATCAGTGAGAAGAATGTTCCTTACATTGGTGATCAGTGAGAAGAATGTTCCTTACATTGGCGATCAGTGAGAAGAATGTTCCTTACATTGGTGATCAGTGGGAAGAATGTTCCTTACATTGGTGGTCAGTGGGAAGAATGTTCCTTACATTGATGATCAGTGAGAAGAATGTTCCTTACATTGGTGATCAGTGAGAAGAATGTTCCTTACATTGGTGATCAGTGAGAAGAATGTTCCTTACATTGGTGATCAGTGAGAAGAATGTTCCTTACATTGGTGATCAGTGGGAAGAATGTTCTTTACATTGGTGATCAGTGAGAAGAATGTCCCTTACATTGGTGGTCAGTTGGAAGAATGTTCCTTACATTGGTGATCAGTGGGAAGATAGTTCCTTACATTGGTGATCAGTGGGAAGAATGCTCCTTACATTGCTGATCAGTGGGAAGAATGTTCCTTACATTGGTGATCAGTGGGAAGAATGTTCCTTACATTGGTGGTCAGTGAGAAGAATGTTCCTTACACTGGTGATCAGTGAGAAGAATGTTCCTTACATTGGTGATAAGTGGGAAGAATGATCGATACATTGGTGGTCAGTAGGTGAAATGCTTTTTACATTGGGGCTAAGTAGGAAGAATGCCTCTTACATTGGTGATAAGTAGGAAGAATGCTCCTTACATTGGTGGTAAGTAGGAAAAATGCCCCCTGGAACTCCCCTTTGATCTCATGCAGCTGGCTCTGCCAAGTGGCACTGCCCCTGGAACTATGCAGACTCATCAAATGGGAGGTCAATGGGCTACAGCTCAAGGAACACTTCACAAACTCTGGAGGAACATTAGGGTTCCATGGAACCCTGGCTGAGATTGGCTGGTCTAGTCGCTTAGGTGTTTGAAATGTCCTCTATAAATGTTGCAACATTCCAAGATCCTGTCCCGGACACTGTGACACACAAATTTTGGTTGGCATCAATGTCGATAAATGCTTGTCAGATGAACTCTTTTAATTCGTCCACTGTATGGGCCTTCCTCTCAAAAACCTTATTCGTAATTATACACCGTAATAAAGAGTCCATAGGTCCTGGGTTGGAGCTGGACTTGTTTTATCAAAGGTGCTGTGGCTTGCCCAGAATTGCTTGCATTAAATTTTATTTGCTTTGAACCTTTCCTCCAGAAATGATACAACCAAATGTCACCATTATAATTTTCAGTCCTGCCAGAGATGAGACATAACACCCAAGTCAGCCAAGGCATGACATAAAACACTCAGCAGGGTTCTGATTTCAGTATGAGGATTGCATGATGTCTGTGGAGATGTGCTGACAGCTTCATTAATTATCCTGTCTTAGGAAATTGGCTTCTTCTGAACAAAAAGGAGAAATATTGTTTTTTTTTTTCTTCGATGTTTTGACTTTGACTGAGCAAGTCTCATCCTGAAGTGGAACTACGCTGCATCTGAGCACCATCAACACAAAAAACGCTATTTATTTATTTTTAGTACTCAAAGCAAACTCCCCCATCAATCCATGCTCCATGCTTTATTTTGTTGAGAAATCACTTTGAAAAACACCCCCCTAGCGTTTGTAGTCACGGCCATCTTTAGTAAGGGCAGACTTTTCATGTAGCATTTACTTCCTGGAATTCCATCTGCCCTTAGCTCAGGAATGCAGGCAGGAGGGTGTGCTTAGCTGAGAAAGCTCCTCCTCCCATGAAGGCTTCTGGGATGTATGACATTTATCCAACTGTCCATCCAGAGTCTCTGGTTTAAAGAGCAGATACATCCAAAATACAGGCAGTCCCCGAGTTACGAACACAATAGGGACTGTAGGTTTGTTCTTAAGTGGAATTTGTTCGTAAGTCGAAACAGTGCATTTTTGATTGTAACTTCAGCCTGTGCATAGATGTGGGATGTTCCGGGCGCTTCTGGGCATGCAGTCATATTATCTGGAGCTCTTCTGGCCATGCAGTACATGCAGTAGTGTAGTGTGGGATGTGTCCGGCACTGCAAGATGGCTTCTCATGGGTATCAAGGACCAGCCTGGAGCACAAGCGGCTGGCATTGAGGTCCATTCATAAGTAGGAGTTGTTTCCTAACTCGGGGACTGCCTGTATAGAGCCATTTATCCTACTGTCCATCCAGAGCCTCTGGTTTATAGACCAGATACATCCTAAACATCAAACCATTTTTCCAACTGTCCATCCAGAGCCTCTGGTTTATAGACCAGATACATCCTAAATATAGAACCATTTATCCAACTGTCCATCCAGAGCCTCTGGTTTATAGACTGAATACATCCAAAATATAGAACCATTTATCCAACTGTCCATCCAGAGCCTCTGGTTTATACCCCGGATACATTCTAAATATAGAACAATTTATCCAACTGTCCATCCAGAGCCTCTGGTTTATAGACTAGATACATCCTAAATATAGAGCCATTTATCCAACTATCTATCCAGAGCCTCTGGTTTATAGACTGAATACATCCTAAATATAGAAACATTTATCCAACTGTCCATCCAGAGCCTCTGGTTTATTCCACGGATACATTCTAAATATAGAACCATTTATCCAACTGTCCATCCAGAGCCTCTGGTTTATTCCACGGATACATTCTAAATATAGAACCATTTATCCAACTGTCCATCCAGAACCTCTGGTCTATAGACCGGATACATCCTAAATATAGAACCATTTATCCAACTGTCCATCCAGAGCCTCTGGTTTATACCCCTGGCTACATTCTAAATATAGAAACATTTATCCAACTGTCCATCCAGAGCCTCTGGTTTATACCCCTGGCTACATTCTAAATATAGAAACATTTATCCAACTGTCCATCCAGAGCCTCTGGTCTATAGACCGGATACATCCTAAAAATAGAGCCATTTATCCAACTGTCATTCCAGAGCTCTTTTCCAAAGAAATTCTCATGTAAAATTCATTTCTGGGTCAACACACTTTGTCTCTGATCTATGGTCATGTGATCACAGGTGCACTATACAGATATATACAGATCATGGCTCTACAAAGAGAGATCTTTTTTACAACAGGAAAGGAAATTATTCGGCATCTTACATAACTCATTGCTTTCTAAGTCAACACAATGATGTTGCAACTTCACAAACACAAGGAAAGTTTACTTACATCACCTGTGCAAATATATATGACATGACTATAGATGAGATGTCATCATATACATGCAGCAAGAGGCCGTGAGAATGGAAAAGGCCACGTCATGTAGAAGGCCTGATTCACACCTATGAATTTTTTGTAGTTTTTGCATTTTGCAGATTTGCACTACAGTCCATTTAACATGGTTTACTTTGGAACACATTCTGTAGTGCAAATCTGCAAAATGTACTAGAAATGCATAGGTGTGAATCAGGCCTAAATGTCATCTACGGTTCATTGTCATTGTTAGGGAACTCAGGTGGAACAGTAGATGTTAGAGAGAAGTGGGAAAGAGAGAAGTTATTTTTTTAAATGATTCCCGCTCAAAATAAAAAAAAATATAAAGCTGTTAGAATGTATAAAGTCAAAGTTTCTAAATTGCTCCCTTTAGTCTCAAGCGCTGAGCTCTCAAACGCTGACCCCTCACATGCTGACCCCTCGAACGCTGAGCCCTCACGCGCTGAGCCCTCACACGCTGAGCTCTCGAACGCTGAGCTCTCAAACGCTGAGTCCTCAAACGCTGAGTCCTCAAACACTGAGCCCTCACACTCTGAGCCCTCACACGCTGAGCCCTCACACGCTGAGCTCTCACACGCTGAGCCCTCACACACTGAGCCCTCACACGCTGAGCCCTCACACGCTGAGCTCTCGAACACTGAGCTCTCGAACGCTGAGCCCTCACACGCTAAGCCCTCACACACTGAGCCCTCAAACGCTGAGCTCTCACACGCTGAGCTCTCACACACTGAGCTCTCACACACTGAGCCCTCACACGCTGAGCTCTCAAACGCTGACCCCTCACATGCTGACCCCTCGAACGCTGAGCCCTCACGCGCTGAGCCCTCACACGCTGAGCTCTCGAACGCTGAGCTCTCAAACGCTGAGTCCTCAAACGCTGAGTCCTCAAACACTGAGCCCTCACACTCTGAGCCCTCACACGCTGAGCCCTCACACGCTGAGCTCTCACACGCTGAGCCCTCACACACTGAGCCCTCACACGCTGAGCCCTCACACGCTGAGCTCTCGAACACTGAGCTCTCGAACGCTGAGCCCTCACACGCTAAGCCCTCACACACTGAGCCCTCAAACGCTGAGCTCTCACACGCTGAGCTCTCACACACTGAGCTCTCACACACTGAGCCCTCACACGCTGAGCTCTCGAATGCTGAGGCCTCACACGCTGAGTCCTCACACGCTAAGCCCTCACACGTTGAGCTCTCGAACACTGAGCCCTTACACGCTGAGTCCTCAAATGCTGAGCTCTAAAACGCTGAGCCCTCACATGCTGAGCTCTCGAACGCTGAGCCCTCACACGCTAAACCCTCAAACGCTGAGCCCTCTAACATGCAGAGCTCTCACATGCTGAGCCCTCACACGCTAAGCCCTCAAACGCTGAGCCCTCACACGCTGAGCTCTCACACGCTGAGCTCTCACACGCTGAGCTCTCACACGTTAAGCCCTCAAACGCTGAGCCCTCTAACATGCAGAGCTCTCACACGCTGAGCCCTCACACGCTGAGCCCTCAAACGCTGAGCCCTCAAACGCTGAGCCCTCACACTCTGAGCCCTCAAACGCTGAGCTCTCACACGCTGAGCCCTCAAACGCTGAGCTCTCACACGCTGAGCCCTCAAACGCTGAGCTCTCAAATGCTGAGCTCTCACACGCTGACCCCTCACAAGCTGAGCCCTCAAATGCTGAGCCCTCAAACGCTGAGCCCTCAAACGCTGAGCCCTCACAAGCTGAGCCCTCACACGCTGAGATCTCACACGCTGAGATCTCACACACTGAGCTCTCACACGCTTAGCCCTCACACGCTGAGCCCTCACACGCTGAACTCTCACACACTGAGCTCTCGAACGCTGAGCCCTTACATACTGAGCCCTCAAACGCTGAGCCCTCACACGCTGAGCCCTCACACTGAGCTCTCGAACGATGAGGCCTCACACCCTGAGTCCTCACACTGAGCTCTCGAACGATGAGGCCTCACATGCTGAGTCCTCACACGCTGAGCCCTCACACTGAGCTCTCGAACGCTGAGCCCTTACACGCTGAGCTCTAAAACGCGGAGCTCTCACACGCTAAGCCCTCAAACGCTGAGCCCTCTAACATGCAGAGCTCTCACACGCTGAGCCGTCGAACGCTGAGCCCTCAATCGCTGAGACCAAAGCTTTTGCAGTTCCTTATTGTGGTGGAGCTTGCCGAGTTCCTCCCATACATTTTAACTGGAGAGTAAGGAAGACTACCATAATGATGTGCCAATAGTAATTTTGGAGTTGGAGGCAGTAGATAAGCACCGACAATACCCTTACCCAGTCATTGGTTACTTACCAAAGGATCAGAAATTGTTTATTGCTACCAGGTGATTTTATTGGGACCTATTCTTATTCTCTGATGAATACCTTTAATAAACTTAAGGTGGCCTATACACATTGCAACCTATCTGACGAGATGGTTTTTGCCCCAGCCAGAATACCCGCCCCCCCCTCCCCCTTCCGGGTTCCTTTCCCATTCCTTCTACCCCCACCCTTTTAGTTTTATTAAACACCATTCCTTACCCCCTCTTTTTTTTTTAGGTATTTCTTCCTCCAAACTTTTCTATCATAAAATGCAAAATCTGGTTTGCTCTGAGAAATTAGAGCGAGCCCTGGTTCACACTGATGCAGGAAACGCAGCGAATACTGTGCGTTTCCTGCACCTCACTGCAATCGCACAGCGTCCATGTGAACTGCTACGGGTGTCAATGTAAGATTAACGACATCTATAAACAGCTCGCAAAACGCAGTGCAACTGCCAGAATCTCATGTTCACACCCATGCAATGTGATTCAGGCCCGGTTCACACTGATGTGGTGTGGAATTCGCAGCAAATTCTGTGCAGTTTCTGCACCGCACCAAAATCGCACCCCGTTCAAGCGGACTGCTATGGGAGTGTATATTAAGTTAACGACACCCGAAATCAGTTTGCAAAACGCAGTGCGATTTGCAGAATTGGATCGCATGGGTGTGATGCAAACTGAAGGGGTTTACAGGTACTTCAGGTACATGACGGACCACCCAAGGGTCAATACTGCAGACCACCGAAGACCCCCCCGGTACCGTGAGACACCTCAATGAACACAAGACGTGAGTTCAAAAGATGTCTGCTTTTTATTGGGCGTGTATACAGCTTATATTTGGTTCAACTTATCAATCAAGAGAGGGAAGGGGGGAGTGGTTAGCCAATTCTGGTGCAGCAAGAAAAAGGGTTCTTGGTGCGGATGCGGTGAGATTTGAGCCGTACAGAATTAATGCCTCAAATACTGCTGCATAATCGCATGTGAATTGAATAGGAATGCGGTTCGACTCCTGTTCAAATTGCATGCAGTTCCCGCACCGCATCTGGTGTGAACCAGGCCTTTTTGTCTTCCCCCTGCACCTGAGGCCCGGTTCGCACTGGACGTGGTGCAGGAACCGCAGGCGATTTGAACAGGAATCACACCGCATTCCTGTTCAAATCACATGCAATTCTTCTGCAGTTCGAATTGAGCAATTAATTCTGTACGGCTCAAATCACACCGCATCTGCACCAAAATCACGAAGGGATTGCAGCACCAGAATCGGATCACAATGCAGTTCCGATTCTGCAAATCGCACTGCATTTGGCGTTAACTTAACATACACACCAGCAGCGGTTCGCATGAACGGGGCGTGATTTTGATGCAGTGCAGAAACTGCACAGAGTTTGCGGCGAATTCCACACCGCATCAGTGTGAACCGGGCCTGAGCCATACAAAATGTATGGTACAAATTTCAGCGCACAGGCATGGCATGTGAATTACATGCGGTGTCCAGCAACGCACACGTGTGGTCCCAGGTTGACTGATGGAACATCCTTTTGGCAGGACACAGCATGCTGTAGCTCAGTTTCTCTTTTCATGCATGATCTTGAATCATGGTACGCTTTATGTTAATTGTCTTTGATAAATTGTAAGGTACTATTTGTTATCTAATCTGGCAGATCTGACCGTTTCAACTTGTACTTCCTGATTTTCGGAATGAATACCTTCCATACCTTGCATAACTTACACCTGCATACCTGGCCTGTCTAGTATGATATATTTTGTCAATTTATCATAAGCTATGCTGTTTCCTGACACATCGTGGATCCTGGATGTAACCTTTAAAAGAGAGAATAAAAAAAATAAACAAAAAAGAAATTGCTCGTTGCTCAAGGAAGCCCTAGCAACCTCTGGAGGAACCCAAGGATTCCATGGGACCCTTGGTTGAAAATGGCTATATTAGACTTTCATTCTTGGGTTTTTAGATCTTCTCCAAGTCAGAACTGGGGCATGCTGCCATCTCTTATCTCACGGCATTCCGGAAGTCATGTGGAAGAGTTGTTGTGCAATTCAGAGCAATGTTCAGATTTGCATATTGTAGGAATCTTCCGAAGCATGTGGAGGAAGAATTGTAATAAGGAAGAGGTGTGCCATTACTACAATCATTTACAATTCATAAAAAAAAAAATCAAAAAAAATGGGCGGGTCCATATAGAGTTTTGAAAAATTTGGTACCGACATTCCCAACTTGATAGAAATTTATGAAAACCCCGAACATAGATAAACTAAAAGACTTTTATGGTACCACACACTCTAATTTCTGGATAAAACCATATATATATTTATCTGATCCTAAAAATAAAATACATATACAATCAATTCAATAAAAAAATGTAAGTAATGCTGTTTATATATATATTTACATTATCTCACAAAAATGAGTACACCCCTCAGTCACATTTTTGTAAATCTTTTCTTCTATCCTTTCATGTGACAACACTGAAGAAATGACACTTGTCTACAATGTAAAGTAGTGAGTGTACAGCTTGTATAACAATGTAAATTTGCTGTCCCCTCAAAATAACTCAACACACAGCCATTAATGTCTAAACCGCTGGCAACAAAAGTCAGTACACCCCTAAGTGAAAATGTCCAAATTGGGCCCATATTTTGTGTGGCCACCATTATTTTCCAGCACTGCCCTTAACCCTCTTGGGCATGGAGATCACCAGACCTTCACAGGTTGCCACTGGAGTCCTCTTCCCCTCCTCCATGATGACATCACAGAGCTGGTGGATGTTAGAGACCTTGCGCTCCTCCACCTTCCGTCTTGCCTAGGTAGATATCAGGACTTTATATTCAAAGCGTTTCTTGGGTCAATGCCCGCTTCTTCAGGAAACAGCGGGAGGGAAGTATCTCATGAACAGCAGAAACATACAAACAGTAAATGATTGAGGCCGGGTTCACACCATTGCGAATTGGATGCGGGTTTTTCCCCGCAACCAAGTAATACTTCATATTTCCATCGTACACGTTCCTGGATGGTCTCACGAATATGGGTGCTGCAGCAACAACCAGCTGGATACTGGTTCAAGTCACAATGAAGATATTTGCCAGCACACCATGGAACGACGTAGATAGCGTCCAAACGTGTAATTTATTGCATGAACACAACACAAGGAGAGTGCAACGTTTCGGAGTCACGCAGGACCCCTTCGTCACATGCCTGACCCCTTCGTCACATGCCTGACCCCTTCGTCACATGCCTGACCCCTTCGTCACATGCCTGATGAAGGGGTCCTGCGTGACTCCGAAACGTTGCACTCTCCTTGTGTTCATGCAATAAATTACACGTTTGGACGCTATCTATGTTGTTCCGTGGTGTGCTGGCAAATATCTTCATTGTTCTCCGCATCCAATTGGCAACAGCAGGAGATTTTGACCGGCTCTCTATGGAGCCGGTTCACACAATGAATTTGCACAAGAACGCTGTGGGTCTTTTGGTTCGTTTCAGGTTTGAATTCAGCCCAAAATTCAGAGCTGAAATGGGACCTGAAACAGTCAACGGGGGGGGGGGGGGGGACGCACCGGGACCCTGCTGTGAGCCTCATGCGCCGATAGTGTGAACCCAGCCTGAAAGTATGATGGAGTCCCTGGTGGCAATCAGCCCACACTTCCAAAAAACGAAAACCACAGGAGAAGGGCCTGGGTCAGAGGGAGAAGATGGACAACTTTAGGGGACCATATATTGCGCTCACTGATAATATTTGTTCATTATTTTATTTCAGCACTGCACTTTTTAGATATTTTAATGTATCCATGGTTAGGGATTATCGTAAGTGACTATCATCTTATGCAATTTTTTTCCAGCCTGTTTCAGGGACGGGTTCCCTTCAAGGTCAACAATAAACTCCCAGCCTACTATTTCGAGTCACATTAAATTATCCTTTCGGAATCTCTAATAGCCGAATGGTATCTCTCTCAATCATCGTGATCCTGTCACAACATTACCAAATCCTCCTAAAATTGGATTTTCCCACTGCGATGCAGATAATCTAATACCTTCTCTTGGTCCGGGACCAAACCGACTTCGCCTCCACTTATAAGGAATGCTGCAGATTCTCATTTCTCTGCTGCATAAAAGTATTGTCGGGGCGCAGAGAGAGAGAGCGAGAGATAAACTCACAGATGTAAAAATTTCCATATAAGCTCAGGACAGCAAGTGGATTTTTCTGGTGGCCGAAATGAAAAGGCCGATATAAAAAGTTATAATAAAACATTAAAGCTTATGTCGGGAAAGGAGGGGGGGGGGGGAGGGGCTGTAATTAATAGAAGGCAGAGCATCTTCAGAAGATAGGAACTCGAGATTCTGGGAAACGACTTCAAGTGTTTTAATAATTTTTCAATCTTCGGATTAAATCTATTTTTATGAACGTTTCCCCCCCGATGTCTTCAGTTGTTGTTATTATTTTGGATGATTTTGGCAGAAAGTTACAGCCAAGAAAAACAACAAACCCAGAGCAGGAGGTTGGCCAGATGTTGCACAGATGGTCACGGGAGATGGGAGAGCCGGTCCTGCGTTTTGGATCCCCCCAGATAGAAACACTGGCTTGATGGTGCAAAGGGCAATTGTTCACATACCCAACTTCAATACTCTGTGCCACACTAATAGGGCGTACACACGGTCGGACTTTGTTCGGACATTCCAACAACAAAATCCTAGGATTTTTTCCGACGGATGTTGGCTCAAACTTGTCTTGCATACACACGGTCACACAAAGTTGTCGGAAAATCCGATCGTTCTGAACGCGGTGACGTAAAACACGTACGTCGGGACTATAAACGGGGCAGTGGCCAATAGCTTTCATCTCTTTATTTATTCTGAGCATGCGTGGCACTTTGTCCGTCGGATTTGTGTACACACGATCGGAATTTCCGACAACGGATTTTGTTGTCGGAAAATTTTATCTCCTGCTCTCCAACTTTGTGTGTCGGAAAATCCGATGGAAAATGTGTGATGGAGCCCACACACGGTCGGAATTTCCGACAACACGCTCCGATCGGACATTTTCCATCGGAAAATCCGACCGTGTGTATGGGGCATTAGGCCGGGTTCACGCTAGAGCGGCACAATTCTGGTCAAAATGAGAATCACGATTTTTTTTCCCTTAGAATAAAGATTACAATTCTCGCGGCGTAACATCATCTTTCACATTATACAAAAAAATTGGGCTAACTTTACTGTTTAGTTTTTTTTTTAATTCATTAACCGCTTCAGCCCCTGGAAGATTTTACCCCCTTCCTGACCAGAGCACTTTTTGTGATTCGGCACTGCGTCACTTTAGCTGACAATTGCGCGGTTGTGCGACGTTGTACCCAAACAAAATTGACGTCCTTTTTTTCCCCACAAATAGAGCTTTCTTTTGGTGGTATTTGATCTTATAAACAAAAAAAGAGCAACAATTAAAAAAAAACGCATTATTTTTTACTTTTTGCTATAATAAATACCCCCCAAAAATATATATAAAAATATATAAAAAAACTATTTTTTCCTCAGTTTAGGCCGATATGTATTCTTCTACATATTTTTGGTAAAAAAAACGCAATAAGCGTATATTGATTGGTTTGCGCAAAAGTTACGGCGTCTACAAAATAGGGGATAGTTTTATGGCATTTTTATTATTACATTTTTTAAATATTAGTAATGGCGGCGATCTGTGATTTTTATCATGATTGCGACATTATGGCGGACACTTTTGACACTATTTTGGACCATTACATGACATTTGATCAGTGCTATACAAATGCACTGATTACTGTGTAAATGACTCTGGCAGGGAAGGGGTTAAACACTAGGGGGCAATCAAGGGCTTAATTGTGTCCTAGGGAATGATTCTAACTGTAGGGGGAATGGGCTACAACTCACATGACAGCGATCGATGCTCCCGATGACAGGGAGCGGTGATCTCTGTCATGTCACAAGGCAGAACGGGGAAATGCCTTGTTTACATAGGCACTTCCCCGTTCTGCAGCTCCGTGACACCATCGCCAGGAGACCGGTGGACATCGAGTCCGCGGGTCCCGAGGGCACGGTCACGCAGTACGCGGCAGGCGCGCGCGCCCACTAACCCCGCCAATTAAAGGGAACGTACAGGTATGCCCATTTGCCCACCGCTGCCATTGTGTCGACGTATATCAGCGTGTGGCGGTCGGCAAGTGGTTAAAGTGTATTTTTTTTCCCCAAAAATTTTAAAGGCCGCTGCGCAAATACTGTGTGAGTTAAAATAATGCAAACAACCGCCATTTTGTTCTCTAGGGTCTCTGCTAAAATACAGTGTGTGTGTGTATATATATATATATATATATATATATATATATATATATATATATATATATATAATGTTTGGGGGTTTTAATTAGTTTTCTAGCAAAAAATAATGATTTTACCTTGCAACCAACAAGAGTCAGAAAAAGGTTTCGTCTTTAAGTGGTTAAACTTCCTTCATTTACAGACCAAAATTCATTACTTTGATTTTTGTTCTTTAACAAAACATTACAATGTTTATAGTTCGCTGAGAAATGTTGTGATACTTGGCAGACTGTGTTTTTTTTTTGTTTGTTTTGTTTTTTGACAGCTGTCGACCTGACTTCAGCTTCTCTGCATAGAAAGAATTGGGAAAATGCTTTGTTAAGATCATGAGGGGGGAAAAAAAAAAAATCGCAATCTCGATTCTTAACGATTAATCGTGCAGCTCTAGTTCACGCTATTGCGAATTTGATGTGGATTTCCTCGCATCCAATTCGCATGACAGGAGACTGTGACCGGCTCTCTATGGAGCCAGTTCACACATCTCCGGAGTGGATTGCACAGGAGTTCTGTGTGTCTTTGGCACTGTTTCAGGTCCGAATTTTGGCAAAAATTCGGCCCTGATACGAAGAACAGGGACGCACCGGACCCCCTGATGTCAGCCGCATCCATCTGCCTAAGGCTTGGATCACACCTCTGTGTAAAGCTCCGGGTATCACAGAGATACCCGCACCCACCACAGTGAAAATGCGCTGCTTTGTTCATTCTGAATGGCACCCCCACGCAAAAATCGCAGTGTGTGCGCGGGGGGCCACAGGGAAATTGTGATAATCCTGCGGGCCACGTTTTGCAAAAAGGGTGCATGCATCTTTTTCTGCGAGAAACGCAGGCACAGCAGCCCATTAAAATGAATGCCCACAAATGTAGGCCGCAGAAACGCACATAGGTGAACCTAGGGTTAGGGATGGGCCGATATATATCGTCTGCTTCGAGTGGTTATACCGGGATAAGGTCTGGAGCGACCCATACGTCACTGGACTTCGAGTGGTTATACCAGGATGAGGTCTGGAGCAACCCATACGTCACTGGACTTCGAGTGGTTATACCAGGATGAGGTCTGGAGCAACCCATACGTCACTGGACTTCGAGTGGTTATACCGGGATGATGTCTGGAGCGACCCATACGTCACTGGACTTCGAGTGCTTATACCGGGATGATGTCTGGAGCAACCCATACGTCACTAGACTTCGAGTGCTTATACCGGGATGATGTCTGCAGCGACCCATACGTCACTAGACTTCAAGTGGTTATACCAGGATGATGTCTAGAGCGACCCATATGTCACTGGACTGCGAGTGGTTATACCGGGATGATTACTGGAGAGACCCATACGTCACTAGAGTTCGAGTGGTTATACCAGGATGATGTCTGCAGCGACCCATATGTCACTGGACTGCGAGTGGTTATACCAGGAAGATGTCTGGAGCGACCCATACGTCACTAGACTTCGAGTGGTTATACCAGGATGATGTCAGGAGAGACCCATACATCACTGGACTTCGAGTGCTTATACCGGGATGATGTCTGCAGCGACCCATATGTCACTGGACTGCGAGTGGTTATACCGGGATGATTACTGGAGAGACCCATACGTCACTGGACTTCGAGTGCTTATACCGGGATGATGTCTGCAGCGACCCATACATCACTGGACTTCGAGTGGTTATACCGGGATGATGTCTGGAGCGACCCATACGTCACTGGACTTCGAGTGGTTATACCGGGATGATGTCTGGAGCGACCCATACGTCACTGGACTTCGAGTGGTTATACCGGGATGATGCCTGCAGATGCAGACATCATCCCGGGAACTGTTTTTTTGCGTCGGCAGTCCAGAAGTGGTTATGGAGATACAATCAGAAGTAAAGGTTATAAACTGGATAGGCGTTCCAACCTTACTGCACACCAAATCTACAACATGTTTGCCAGAACTGAACACAATCAGGAAAAGTGGAAATAATCGAATTTACAAGCTTCCTGACAACTTTAATCCCGAGCAGACTCCTAATCTGATAACGATCGGCCAGGGTGAACCAAAGATGTTGTGAATCATACGAAGGCGTTCGTCAGATTATGAAACGGTTCATGTAACTGGGAGCGCTTCCAGCACAGAGCGTCACCAGACGTGAATAACATCTATTTTCTGTTGTTTGAAATGCCAACATCTATGCAACCAATGTGGTCATCGGCCTCTTTTTCTTTTCAATTCCCAGCGCGGAATAAACTTTTTCCACGTTTTCTCACAGAAAGTCTTGGCTTAACGCCGCTCCTGCTGGATGAAGAACAAAGTGATCTGCAGTGCCCAAAAAGCACTTCTTTTTTTCATAAAAACCAAATGACGGTACGGTACAATAGAGGACCATTTCCACAATCTCGTTGCGATAACATTTATAATAGGGATGCACTGATACCTGGGGTTTTTTTTTTTTAAGAGCGAGTAAGAGTACCGATACTTGTGCTCAAGTACTCGCCGATACCGATATTACCGATAAAGTACGATTTGAGCCCATACAAAATTAAGTGGCTCAAGTCGCACTGCAAAGATTTGCATGTGATTTGAGCAAGATTTGGGTGCGATTCCTGTCCGAATCACATGCGATTTCCCATACCGGTCCTGCGTGAGCCCAAACTGAAGTCACTATGACAAGCCTGGGCTCACACAGGAGCGGTGCGGGAAACTGCATGTGATTCCGACAGGAATCGCACCGTATTCCTGTCTCAGCCAATGAGGAGGGAGAGTCCCGGGACAGACAAGGCTATCATGGACAGCGCTGGATCGAGATGAGGCTCCGGTATAGATTGGGGGTACTGGGGGGGGGGGGCGGCTCTGCACACAGAAGGTTTTTTACCTTCATGCATAGAATGCAATAGGTTAAAAACCTTCAGCATTTAGAACCACTTTAAACCCACAAGAGCTTTTTTACCACTATTATTCCCTTATGTTGGCTTTTGGAATTTACAAATGCAGCAATTTAGAACTTGAATGAAGGTTTAGCACTCTGAGACACTTTTTGAAAGATAAATAGTCACAGAATGAACTGCACTCTTGTTGATCCAGAGAAGTGCAGCCAAAACAAGCTTTCCCCATACTTTTCCTTTAACTACGCTCTCAGTCAAATAATACTTTTTAACCCCTTCCTATCCAGCCTCAGCATCCCTTTTTTGGATTTTTATGTCCAGGGGGGCTGTGGGTAGGAAGGATCGATGATCATCGGGGCCGGTGCTACCACTAGGCAAACTAAGCAGCCGCCTAGGGCACACTGCTGCCTAGGGTGCCCGGCCACTGGTGTTCCTACTCTCTTCTCTCTGCAGCAAGCAACTTATGCCATGTACACACGAGTGGACTTTTCGACAGCAAAGGTCCGACGGATTCGTTCGTGTGTGGGCTTCATCTGACCTTTGCTGTCGAAAAATCAGACGGACTTTAGGTTTAGAACATGTTTCAAATCTTTCCGACGGACTCGAGTCCGGTCAAAAAATCAGTTCGTCTGTATACGAGTCCGACGGACAAAAAACAACACAAGGGCAGCTACTGGCTATGAACTTCCTTATTCTAGTCCCTTCGTACGTCATCACGTTCAAACCAACGGACTTATAGTCCGTTCGTGTGTGGGCAAGTCCGGTCGTTCGAAAGTCCGTAGTAACTCCGTCGAAAGACCATCGGACCTTACATGCTGAAAAGTCCGCTCGTGTGTATGCGGCATAAGTCTCAGCATCAGCAGGCAGCCGCCGCTCCGTTCGCACATAGTGTCAGAGGCGCAGCGGCGGCAGAGGACTGTGTCTGTGTCCCGACTCCCGAATTTCGCCTAGGGTGTCGAAAATCCCTGCACCAACCCTGATGATCATGTGACCACTATGACTGTCTGGCTACCAATCGTTAGCAGGGACCGAGAGCGGTCTTCGAGAGTTCAGTCCCTGCGCTGGGACTGCATAGTGATTGCGTTCTCAGCACAGAAACATAAGATGCCCGGTGATGCATATGTGCCGTTTATGGGTGTTAAAGCCCACCCCTTTGCCACCATACATATGTAATACATGGGTGGCAACAGCTTCAGTTTTGCACTTTCCTCCTGCTGGTTTGCGCTCATGTCCCCGTGTTCTCAAGACTCAGTGTTGGTGTCGGGGATTTTCCCTCACCTCCTGTCTACTGGAACCATTATCACCGGGACAGGGAAGTTTATCAATTTATCAATATTTGCAGTGTTGACCCTTCTTTTTGCAATTCCCCCTGGCATGCTGTCAATCGACTTCTGGCCACATCCTGACTGTTGGGCAGCCCATTCTTCCACAATTAATGCTTGGAGTTTGTCAGAATTTGTGGGGGGGGGGGGGGGGGGGTTGTTCACCTGCCTCTTGAGGATTGACCACAAGTTCTCAATGTGGCATGTCAGGGGGTCACCAGTACTTTAAGCAGATGTTCCATTTTCCATCCGCTTTAAGCAGCTTTTCTCCTGCCTGGCATTTAAAGGAGCAGAGCAATTGATCAGTGTGCATGAAGCCCTATGATTCATTTACAAAACAGTCACAGCCTGGGTAGAAAAGCTGCAAATAAGGACCTTGTGGAAGCAGTGGTCTCCTTGCAGAGGTCCAACACCCCCCCCCCCCCCCCCCCGCTAACTCAGAGCTTGAGCTCCCGAATCTCCATAAGCATGAGATGCTAGGAGTCTGACTCTTCGGTGGGCATGCAGAGAAACCGCTGCTTCCACAAGGTCCTTCTTTGCAACTTTTCTACTCAGAGGGTCCTTCTCTACAGCATGCTGGCAGGGGACAGGCTTTTTTTTTTTTTTTACTCAGGCTGTGGTTGCTTTTTAACCACCTCAATACCGGGCACTTTCACCCCCTTCCTTGTTTACATGTGATGGGCTGTGATTGGACACAGTGGATCACATGGGTAAAGACCCGCGGCTCTTTACTGAGATCGGGGTTGCGCCCCGCAGGCGCACGATTGTGGTGAGACCAGGCGATGTCATATGACGATGTGCCAGAACGAGAGGGGTTCCTGCCCGCCATCATTTGTCTATACGGGGGGGGTTAAAGAAAATGAACGGACTTTGCACACCTTTTGTTTTGATGCACGTGGAATGTATTTATCTGATTAAAATTGAAAGTTTATTTGGGCTTCGAGGTTTGTTTACTATTTATTAAGAATATTTGAACGTTCATCGCCTGGCCAAAGTTACAGGGAGCCAAATGCAGCATCCGGAGTGCTGAACTATTACACAGCCCCGAGGTTCAGATAAATAAAATGAATGAATATCACAAATATATTCCAGACAGGAACAGCTGTGATAAACTGTAAAAGTCACATAGCAACGTACCATCAAAAGTAACACCATGAACTGATTAAGTGTATCACCAAAATGAAAACTCAAACACATGTGAAGAAATGGCAATACTGTAACCGGCTATGGAAAATATGAGATGGAATCTGGCACCAGGAATGGCCTTTCTTTGTGCATTTTCTAGAAGCAATTTAGGGTCCATGGCTGCCATGTTTATAAGGAGATACAGCGGGTATAGAAAAGAATTGCCCCCCCTTTAAAATAATCACATTTTGTTGCTTTGCAGCCTGAAATGAAGACAGACTCCAATTTTGTTTTATCCAGCTGTATTTATGCAACTTGTAACATCCAAGTGAAAGATATAACACCAAAATGTCAGATTTTATTATTTTTTTTATTTAAAAAAGTTCTCAATGGGTCTGGGAAGTTTCCTGACCATGGACCCAACATTTCGATGTTTTGTTCCCTAAGCCACTTAGTTATCACTTTTGCCTTATGGCAAGGGGCTCCATCATGCCGGAAAAGGCATTGTTCCTCACCAAGGTGCTCCATCATGCCGGAAAAGGCATTGTTCCTCACCAAGGTGCTCCATCATGCCGGAAAAGGCATTGTTCCTCACCAAGGTGCTCCATGATGGCGAAAAAGACATTGTTCCTCACCAAGGTGCTCCATCATCCCTGAAAAGGCATTGTTCCTCACCAAGGTGCTCCATCATGCCGGAAAAGGCATTGTTCCTCACCAAGGTGCTCCATCATGCTGGAAAAGGCATTGTTCCTCACCCAGGTGCTCCATCATGCCGGAAAAGGCATTGTTCCTCACCAAGGTGCTCCATCATGCCGGAAAAGGCATTGTTCCTCACCAAGGTGCTCCATCATGCTGGAAAAGGAATTGTTCTTCACCAAACTGTTCTTGGATGGTTGGGAGAAGTTGCTCTCGGGGGATATTTTTGTACCATTCTTTATTCATGGCTGTGTTCTTAGGCAGAATTGTGAGTGAGCCCACTCCCTTGGCTGAGAAACGACCTCACACATGAATGGTCTCAGGATGCTTTACTGTTGGCATGACACAGAACTGATGGTAGTGATCACCTTTTCTTCTCCGGACAAGGTTTCTTCCAGATGCCCAAAACAATCGGAAAGGGGAATCATCAGAGGAAATTACTTTCCCCCAGTCCTCATCAGCCCAATTCCTGTTTCTTTTGCAGAATATCAGTCTGTCCCCAATGTTTTTCCAGGAGAGAAGTGGCTTCTTTGCTGCCCTTCTTGACACCAGGCCATCCTCCAAAAGTCTTCTCCTCACCGTGCGTGCCGATGTCCTCACACCTGCCTGCTGCCATTCCTGAGCAAGCTCCGGGTGGTTGCCCCGATCCCGCAGCGGAATCCACTGTAGGAGACGGTCCTGGCATTTGCTGGACTTTTTTGGGCACCCTGAAGCCTTCTTTACAAATGCAGTGAAAATGTTTTTTTTTTTATAGGATTGAGTTAATTTTCATGGCAAAGAGGGACTTTGCAATTAATTGCAATTCATCTGAAAGCTCTTCATAACGTTCTGGAGTAGATGCAAATTGCCATCATAAAAAGTGAGGCAGAAGACTTTGTGAAAATTTACCGTATATTAAACTTTTGGCCACGGCTGTCAACTTTAATTCTATCTTAATAATAATGAATTTAAAAATATGCAAGAAATGAAGGAAAAAGTAATGAACAAATTTAGAATTACCTAATAAAGAAGCGGGACATTTAATTGTGTACACATGATGACATAAAAGCTGCAGAGAAATAACATTTCTGTTTAAAACGTTTTTATTATGTTTTCATAAGTTTAAACAAACAGATGTACAGTAATATCATATGTGGAAATACAATATTCAACGGAATAGATAATAATAGAAATGAAGTTGCATTAGTAATAAACATTAACATAAGCGATTTGGTAAAAATTAGTAGATGATACAAAGTTACTTGTAGAGAAAGAACATTTCTAATAATAACTTTGGCTCTCTGTACTGAGGTATCAGGCTCAACAACACGGATTGTCTTACAGCGGTAGTAAACCCAAAATGTTGTCTTTGCGTATCATTTAGTAGTTTTTTTATTAAGAATGATTTGCGAGGAGTAATTTTTTTACTGCACCTGCTTCCTGTCCGTGTTATCGATATTTTCTGGAGTCATTACGTACATGCGCCGTATCCTCCTTCATTCCGGCAAGCCGAGACCCTGCCGGAAAGATTCAGTGTCCACGTCGGGGGGTTGCGTCATTTCCTGTTTTAGACGTCAGCCCCGACATCCCGCGATGCTTCATCAGAATTCCGGCACAGCGTGCTCCAGGAGAGGTTTGGTCACTCCTTTACTGATTGTCCGTTCAGGCTCTGAGGAAAAGGATACGCCCCTGAAACGCGTCAGCCATCTTGGGATATCGTCTGATCCCCTCGACATCAGGTCCTGGTTTGCCGGTGTTCAGAAACGCAGTCCTATTAATTGACAAGCCTCATGTAAATGCTCGTTTGTGAGTATATACTTTGCTGTTTTTTTATGCTTTAATAAAGCTTTACCATTGGTAATGCACTAGGTCGGAGCGCCCTCCTTTTTTCCTTTTCTTTTTTTTTTCACTCCTTTCAGAAGCACGCTGTTTTCAGTTTCCATTTGTTTCCGTAATAACCGGAAACGAAGAAGAGGCTTGAATATCTTTACTAGTGCGCATGCGCGGGATTATAGAGACAAGGACGTTCTGTGGACGGGAATACAGATCGACTCAGACACGGAAGACCACAGTGAAGATGGCGCTGGCGAATAGGCTGAAATAATCTTTGGATGATTAAGAAAATATGCAGTAAGCTAACATTTTTATACATATATGAAATGGTCATTCGATTCATAATTAATTTGCCTTTCAGAATGTTATGAATATAGTATTGATGTGGGTGGGTTTACTTCCGCTTTAACCCCAAGATACACTAAATGCCATTACAGTTTGTATACAGAACACACTTGTGGTCATTGGGAAGAATTACCCCCCTCACAGATAGCTAAATAGATCAATGGTGTCAGTGGGAACTTACAGTATCTGAGAGGTAGAAGTTGCCCAGAGGTTGCTGTAACCTAGATGCCAGGATCAGAGGAGGATTCTTCTTTGCGCCGAAACACGGGGAGACAGGGGCGGTTTACATTTTTTTATTTTATAATTATTTATTTTAGTTTAGTTTTTTTTTTATCACTTTTATCGCTGTCACAAGAAATGTAAACATCTCTTGTGACAGCAATAGGCAATGACAGGTACTGTTTATTGAGAGATCTTGAGTCTATTAGAACCCAGATCTCTCCTCTGCCCTTCAAAGCATCTGATCACATCAAGATCGGTGTAATCAGATGTTTTCAATTTATAAAAAAATGGCACGGTTTACTTTCCAGGAAAACGGAAGTGACAAAAATGTATGTTGCTTCCGGTCTTCTACTGTATATAATAGAGCCAAGCAGGGACCTTCCGGTCCTCAAAAAAGCTCTATGATAAGCCAGCGGAACCACAGTAGAGGCACCAGCGGGAGGAGTGAGGCATTCCACCTCCTGTACAAGCAATCCAGCGGCTAATTTGCCGTTTGGATGGCTTTTCCAAAAAAAAAAACAATACCAGGATGATGCCTGTAGCTGCTCAGCACCTCTGGGCTTCAGCAAAATGGCAGCCTCCAGCAGTGTTCCTGTTTCTTCTTGCTGGAGGCTGCCATTTTGCTGAAGCGCACACAAATTTTGGCGGCATAATTATTAATGTAGAATGTATGTTTCTTGCTAAAGAACATTATTTTTTACCAAGTTGTTCCACTTTAACTTCAAACACATAAACATCGAAGAAAGTGCTTGTGGCAGCTTTAAACGTGTTTTTTTAAAGCGGAGTTCCACCCATTTAAAAGTCAGCAGCTACAAAAAGTGTAGCTACTGACTTTTAATAATCAGACACTCACCTGTCCCACGGTCCAGCGATGCGGGCGTGCGAAGCCTCACTCCTCTTCCCTCTCCGAGGCGCCAGCATTCTTATTGTGGGCGCCCGGCTGTGGCTTCACAGCCGGGAGCTCACTGTGCATGCACGAGCTGCGCTTTGTGAATGGCCAGGCAATCTTCTGGAACCTGTGACGTGTCCCAGAAGATTGCAGGGAGGGAGGGGGGAGAGTTGATCTTCCTTCCGGCGCCACGGAGCCAGGAGAGGAAGTGGGAGCTGGGTACCTGTAAAAGCAGGGTACCCGCTCCTCCCCAAAAAAAATGACATGCCAAATGTGGCATGTCAGGGGGTCACCAGTAATTTAAGCGGAAGTTCCATTTTTGGGTGGGACTCCGCTTTAAACAGCTTTTCTCCTGCCAGGCATTTAAAGGAGCAGAGCAATTGATCAGTGTGAATGAAGCCGTACGGTTCATTTACAAAACAGTCACAGCCTGAGGAGAAAAGCTGCAAATAAGGACCTTGTGGAAGCAGTGGTCTCCCTGCAGAGGTCCAGCACCCCCCCCTGCTAACTCAGAGCTTGAGCTCCCGAATCCCCATAAACATGAGATTTACTGTTTGCAGAGCTAGAAGTCTGACTCTTCGGTGGGCATGCAGAGAAACCGCTGCTTCCACAAGGTCCTTCTTTGCAGCTTTTCTACTCAGAGGGTCCTTCTCTACAGCATGCTGGCAGGGGACAGGCTTTTTTTTTTTTTTTTTTTTTTACTCAGGCTGTGGTTGCTTTTTAACCACCTCAATACCGGGCACTTTCACCCCCTTCCTTGTTTACATGTGATGGGCTGTGATTGGACACAGTGGATCACATGGGTAAAGACCCGCGGCTCTTTACTGAGATCGGGGTTGCGCCCCGCAGGTGCACCACGATTGTGGCGAGACTGGGCGCTGTCATATGATGATGTGCCAGAATGAGAGGGGTTCCTGCCCGCCATCATTTGTCTATACGGGGGGGGGGAGGTTAATGAAAATGAACAGACTTTGCGCACCTTTTGTTTTGATGCACATGGAATGTATTTATCTGATTAAAATTGAAAGTTTATTTGGGCTTCAAGGTTTGTTTACTATTTATTAAGAATATTTGAACGTCCATCGCCTGGCCAAAGTTACAGGGAGCCAAATGCAGCATCCGGAGTGCTGAACTATTACACAGCCCTGAGGTTCAGATAAATAAAATGAATGAATATCACAAATATATTCCAGACAGGAACAGTTGTGATAAACTGTAAAAGTCACACAGCAATGTACCATCAAAAGTAACACCATGAACTGATTAAGTGTATCACCAAAATGGAAACTCAAACACATGTGAAGAAATGGCAATACTGTAACCGGCTATGGAAAATATGAGATGGAATTTGGCACCAGGAATGGCTTTTTTTTTAAGCAATTTAGGGTCCATGGCTGCCATGTTTATAAGGAGATACAGCGGGTATAGAAAAGAATTGCCCCCCCCTTTTAAATAATCAAATGTTGTTGCTTTGCAGCCTGAAATGAAGACAGAATTCGTTTTTGTTTTATCCAGCTGTATTTATGCAACTTCTAACATCCAAGTGAAAGATATAACACCAAAATGTCAAAATTTTTATTTTGTTATTATTTAAAAAACAGAATCAGTTGGAAAAAGGATCACCCCCTTGCGTCAGTATTTTGTTGGACCCCCTTTTGTTGTAATTCCAGCCTTTAATCTGTTGGGATTTGTCTCCACTAGACTTTGCAATATTTGCCCGCTCTTCTTTGCAGAACTGCTCAAGTTCAGTTTAATTTGATGGTGACCGTTTGTGGACTGCAGTCTTCAAGTCATTCCGCAGATTATCAATTGGGGTTTAAGTCTGGACCCTGACTAGGCCATGCAAGGACATCCCCCGCCTTCTCCTCCAACCACTGTGTGCTCATTGTTGCTGTGTGCTTTGGAAGGGAAACCTTCTTCCCATTGACAACTTTCTGGCAGCAGATGTTCCTCAAGATTTTGAAATTTTTTTGGCCCAACCATTTTTCTTCTATCCTGACAAGTGCTCCAGTTCTTGCTGCAGAGAAACACCCCCATAACAGGATATTACCCCCTCCCCCTATTCCAAGATATTACCACCTCCAGGCTTTACTGTAGGAATGGTGTTAATTGGAGGGATTTCCGCCAGACATATCGTTTGGTGTTGAGGCCAAGTCATTCAATTTTAGTCTCATCTGACCATAACACCTTTTTCCATGTGACCTCAGAATCTTCGCAGTGCGATTTGGCAAAGCTCAGTGATGATGACAAATGGCCTTTCTTGAGGAGCGGCTTTTTTCTTGCACCCCTCCCCCCCATATAAGTCACATTTGTGGAGAATTGGTGATATTGGTGTCACATGCACACAATGACCACTCTTTGTCAGAGTTGCTGTAGGCCTCTTGGTGGCCTCTCTGTCCAGTTTCCTCCTGGCTCCTTCATCTGGTTTGGAGCGACGTCCTGATCCAGGGAGGGTCTGTGTTGTACCAAATACCTTAATACCTTACACTTCTTAATAACAGACTTCACTCTGCTTCCAGGCATCGATAAAGCCTTTGTATCCATCTCCTGATTTGTGTCTGTCCATAACTTTATCCCGGAGATCTTTGGACAGTGCCTTGCCACCCATAGTTCATTGTTTGCCTCAGTTGCACTAACAGGGACTGAAAAGCTCCAGGAAAGCTTTATTCATGCTGAGCTAATCACAATGACCACAGCTGATCACAGTTGAAAGTCAATTGGCTTTGTTGTGTGCCATTGAGAAGTTGATTAGCTACACCTGATTGACTTTACAAGTCTTTAGAGGGGGGTGATCCCTTTTTTCAGTTCAGTGATACTGTTGTAAATTTTTCTTCTGACATGTTGATGTTAAATGCTTATATTTTACTTGGATGTTATAAGTTGCACTGAGTAAATACAGCTGGATAAAACAAAAACTGTGTCTGTCTTAATTTTAGGCTGCAAAGCAACAAAATGTGATTATTTTAAGGGGGGGGGGATATTTTCTATGCCCACTGTATCTACAAACATATAACAAGACTTTGCATTCAGGGGAATGTGTATTCAAAGTACAGGAGTCGGGTGGTACCTCCTTATTTACCAGGTGATATCATTTTCAT
Organism: Aquarana catesbeiana; assembly: GCF_042186555.1. Taxonomy (NCBI): domain Eukaryota; kingdom Metazoa; phylum Chordata; class Amphibia; order Anura; family Ranidae; genus Aquarana; species Aquarana catesbeiana. The sequence goes on along the minus strand of NC_133330.1, from coordinate 340,307,457 downwards.
AGTTTGTTACAAAGTGCCATTTCTTAGCATATGTTATACTTCCTTTCGTGAATCACAAGAGGACCTGAGCTATGGAAGCTGTGACCACAAACAGGTAGAGGGCAAAGGACTGGTCACCCGTATTGCCTGTGGTCTCTCTGGCAGCTGACCTTCTTCTGCAAAGTGCTTCTGCATGGAGGTAGACATCTTGGTAGAAGTTGGCATTTGTTTGCTCATATCAGAGCTGCCCCCCTGATAAATGGTTATCTGATGACTGGCAGGGGAATATTCAAGAAGCAGCAAGAGAAGTATAGCACTCTCAGGTCCACAGAATGGATGAAGCAAAAGCAGAGAGATCCTTGCACTGCAGCTTCACAGGTACAGCTTCCTCTCCAGCAAGGGGAACAGTGAGAAGAACAGGAGACTTCACCAAATCTCACTCCAGATCTGGTGAGACTAGCAGTCTGCGACAGCAGTGCCTAGGATGATCTCACGCTGCAATTATAAAGCTATGGGCCTACAGAACAGGAGTGCCTGCCTAGGCACTGGAAGTGCATTGCTACATTTCAGGAGGAATAAAAGACAAATGGTAAATTTTTCAGGGCACTGTTTTGGCACAATTAATACATCTGGTTGCAATACCATAACAAATCTTCACTTTTTGAGTTCTGCTCCACTTTAGGTGACCCTACTACCTTCACGTCTCACAGTAGAAGATTATAGAAGCATGCGTAAAATAGCTGTCATGTATGGACAAGTGAATCTTTCAATGTATGGAGTGGCTGCACACAAGTGAATCTTTCAATGTATGGAGTGGCTGGACACAAGTGAATCTTGCCATGTATGGACTGGATTGACGCAAATGAATCTTGCCATGTATGGACTGGCTGGATGCATGTCATTCTTTCCATGTATGGCCTAGCTGGACACAAGTGAATCTTGGCATGTATGGACTGGCTGGTCGCAAGTGAATCTTGCCATGTATGGACTGGCTGGATGCAAGTCATTCTTTCCATGTATGGACCAGCTGGACACAAGTAAATCTTGTTATGTATGGACTAGCTGCACACAAGTGAATCTTGTCATGTATGGACTTGATGGACGCAAATGAATCTTGCCATGTATGGACTGGATGGACGCAAATGAATCTTGCCATGTATGGACTGGATGGACGCTAATGAATCTTGCCATGTATGGACTGGCTGGATGCAAGTCATTCTTTCCATGTATGGCCTAGCTGGAAACAAGTGAATCTTGTCATGTATGGACTGGCTGGACACAAGTGAGGCTTGTTCACCTAACATGTCTCCACAGTACACTGACTGACTTTTAGACCTTATGGCCAAGCAAGAATGGCTGAACTTACACACATACTGCATACACTTACACAGTACACACCCAAAGACTATTTTTAAAGAGTTAAATTCAAATAATTAAAATTATTTACATGAAACATTGCTACATTGTATAAATAAAATGGTACATAGATCATAGTTCACCTTTACGATGGATGTACACATGAAGTATGAGACGTCACCTGAATTGTGTGCAAAAAATTCCAATTTAGTCGCTCAACATTTATAAAATGTCAATGGCATTTTATCCCAGTCAGGTCATGTGACATATAGAAATATTAACAGGAAATTCCTAATTGATGAACCATCAATATGGAGGTAATTAATTAGTCACGCACATCTGGTCCGCTGAGGTATGGACCGAAATTAAAAGGCAGTTTGGTGAAGGTCCTGATTGTATCCAGACTTTCATTAGTGGAGTTCCGTTATTAATTCTCAGGATCATTAAACGTCCCCAGATCTCAGAAAGTAGAGCATTAATCCTTCCATGAAGGCTAAGGAGAACATTAAAAGCAGCTGTAAACCAAGAAGAACCTTACAAGCAGCTGAAGACCAAGAAGAACCTTACAAGCAGCTAAAGACCAAGAAAAACCTTACAATCAGCTGAAGACCAAGAAGAACCTTACAAGAAACTAAAGACCAAGGAGAACCTTACAAACAGCTGAAGACCAAAAAGAACCTTAAGAGCAGCTGAAGACCAAGGAGAACCTTTACAAGCAGCTGAAGACCAAGAAGAACCTTACAAGCAGCTCAAGACCAAGGAGAACCTTACAAGCAGCTAAAGACCAATGCCGCGTACACACGATCGCACATTCCGACAACAAAATCCATGTTTTTTTTCTGACAGATGTTGGCTCAAACATGTCTTGCATACACACGGTCACACAAATCTTGTCGGAAATTCCGAACGTTAAGAACGTGGTGACGTACAACACGTACGACAAGCCGAGAAAAATGAAGTTCAATAGCCAGTAAGGCTCTTCTGCTTGATTCCGAGCATGTGTGGAACTTTGCTATGGACCCGGCTCAACACTTGGCAAGAGGTCCGGGAAAGGTTTGGCTGCCCAGCTATCCTTCGTAGGCTCCATTAAGTGGTACCTGGCCGTAGAGAGATCCAGCCCTAACACGGGAAGCGTGAAGGCCAGAACTTCGAGATCTATTGAGTCTCCCTCCTCACACGCGGCTTCTGTCCAGGAGAGCTCTCCTGCCGCTCAGAGCTCATGGAGGACCCTGGATCCCCTGCTGGCTTGGAAATGTCATCTCTGGTGAGTGGCCTCAAAAAGAACTGGCAGGTATGGTCCACGGTTTGGAGAAATCCATTAAAAAGAAAATCACTGCAGTGAGATCAGATATGTCACACCTGCTAGCCAGAATTGAGGACACTGAGCAACGCCAGGACTCACATGAGGCAGCCATTAAAGAATTGCAGGAGACAGTCACTCAATTGGCATTTGCCCACCCCTCCTCACTCTACAAAATTGAAAACCGCAATCGCAAGAATAACTTGTGTATCCAGGGGGTTGCAAGAGGCAACCAGAGATAATGATCTCAAACCCTCGATCTGGGGTATCCTGAATACAATTCTTGGCAACCCTGTCATTGACCCGCGCTTTGAGACTGCGCAATGTTACCACTGACCAACCCAGGGATGTTATCTGACGCCTTCATTACTTTGAAGACAAGAACGCTATTATGCTGTGGGGCACCCTAAACATTGACGGAGCCGTCATTAACATTTTTCCTGACCTCTCCAAGGAGACCCTGGACCACTGCAGAGCTCTAAAACCCCTTCTTGACCAACTAAGAACGGATGGTGTCACCTACAGATGGGGCTTCCCCTCATGCTTGATTGCCACCAAAAATGGCCGCTCTTTCATGCTTCGGTTCCCTGAAGATCTTCCAACTTTTCTCCATGACCTCAATATGCCTCCGCTGGAGCTCCCGGGTTGGCAGGATCCTATACCAACGTTCTCGGTCCCCTTGGACCCCCAATGGTTCAGCGGAAGTGTATCCTTTCGACTCACTGACATGCTAGCGGATGATCATGGTCGCTTTCTTTTCCTCAAGGGCTTTCTGGGCAACGCCCAATGCACCCTAGCGAATGTCTATTGCCCAAATCACAACCAACCCGCTTTTATTTCCCAAATCCTCACTAAACTATCACATTTTGCTAAGGGGGTCATTATTCTTGCAGGTGACATAAACACGCCACTGGATCCCATTATAGACACTTCACAGGGTCGCTCTAGTATCCCGTTTAAACACCTAGCTTATGTTAACTACTTGAAAGACGGCTACAGCGCGGGCCTTAATTGCTGGGGGGGGGGGCGTGCATGGTCACGTGCGGCGCGCTCTGTGATCAGAGTCTGAGACTCGGCTGATCACAGATCCGAGTAAGGGGTCGATCCCGGCCCCTTACCACGTGATCAGCTGTCAGCCAATGACGGCTGATCACGTGATGTAAAAATAAAAAGAAGCTCGGTAATCTGTTTTTTTTTCTCTCACGCTATCAGCGCGAGGGGAAGAAAAAGCCGATCACCGGCTTCTGTCAGAGGGACATCGGTCCCTCACACAGAAAGCCGCGGCTGCATTTTCTGTGCCCACCAGTGTCAGCTGCCAGTGCCCACTGTGCCACCTATCAGTATCCACCAGTGTCACTTACCAGTGCCCACAATGCCACCTATAAGTGCCCACAGTGCCACCCACCAGTGCCCACCAGTGCTGCCAATCAATGCCCATCAGTGTCTCATAATCAGTGCCACAGATCAGTGCTGCCTATCAGTGTCACCTACCAGTGCCCATCAGTGCCACCTATCAGTGTCGCTTATCAGTGCCAACCATCAGTGCCCTTCAGTGCCCACCATCAGTGCCCTTCAGTGCCAACCATCAGTGCCGCCTCATCAGTGCTTATCAGTACCACCTATCAGTGTCCATTAGTGCCGCCTTATCAGTGCCCATCAGTGCAGCCTATCAGTGCCCATCAGTGCAGCCTCATAAGAGCACATCAGTGAAGGAAAAAATTACCTGTTTTCAAAATTTTATAACAAACTATGAAACAGTTTTTTTTTTTTTTTCACAATTTTCGGTCCTTTTTTGTTTTATTTAGCAAAAAATAAAAAACCCAGCAGCAATTAAATCGAAAGCTCTATCTGTGTGAAAAAAATGATAAAAATTTCATTTGGGAACACTGTAGCATGACCGCGCAATTGTCATTCAAAGACTGACAGCGCTGAAAGCTGAAAATTGGTCTGGGCAGGAAGGGGGTTCAAGTGCCCAGTAAGCAAGTGGTTAAAAAAAGGCTTCTCGATCTCCAATTAATAGATGTGTGGCGTTTACTCCACCCCAAAGATAAATATTATTCCCATTTTTCTAAAACACACCACTCCTACTCCAGAATAGACAATGTTTTCATGGATCATTTCCTCCTCCCCTCTTCTGCTTTCGTCCTCTATAGGTACCGCATCTATATCAGATCATGCACCTGTCTTTATGCGTCTGACCATGCCCACTTTGCCACATCGCACCAATAATTGGAAACTCAAGGACTCTCTCCTCTCCAATCCCACTGAATTCTCCATCTTATCTTCGTCCCAGACCCAATACTTCTTGGAGAATGCATCTCCCGAAACTGCCCCCTCGATACTGTGGGAGGCTCATAAAGCTATGATGAGGGGTAGACTTATTGAACTCGGAAAAAAAGAGAGCATGGCCACCAGCTTAAAATAGTACTACAACAGCTTGCAGAATTAGACAAACAACACAAGTTATCCTTACACGCCTCACACCTCGAAGCTCTTACACTCAAAAGGGAGAAGCTCAAAGCTCTCCTGAACTTAGAAATAAAAAGGAAATTCCATTTCATTTCGCAAAAAATCTACAAAATGAGGGGACAAACCCAGTAAACAATTGGCTAGATCCCTTCGAGCAAAGAAAGCACTGTCCTTTATCCCTAAAATCAAACTTCAAACAGGTGAAATAGCCCATGCCACCTCTCAAATTACCAAGGTCTTCAGGGAATTCTATGCTGACCTGTATAACTTTAAAGGTGACTTAGCTTCCCTTTCTCAGGAAGAGAAACGCAAACGAATACTCTCCTACTTAAAGTCAGTGAAACTTCCCAAACTCTCACGAACGGCCCTTAGAAATATGGAAACTGACTTCTCCATCAAGGAATTCCAAAACACAATAAAATCTTCGCCCACAGGTAAAGCTCCTGGACCAGATGTATTCACAGTCCTCTATTAAAAGAACATTTAGCGATGTCCTACTCCTCCGTCTCACAGCTTATGCCAACTCAATCTCTAACACCTCAGGTTTACGCCCGGAATCCCTCTCTACCCTTTGTGGTAGCTACAGACCCATATCGTTATTAAACGTACTTACCAAACTTTATGCCAAAGTCATGGCCAATAGATTACTCCCCTTACTTCCCCAATGGATCACAGCAGACCAACAGAGAGGCCAGAGATAACTCCCTACGTTCCCTATCGCTGATCCACTACATTCCTAGATACGCCCAGTCCCCCCTTCTCCTTTCTACTGATGCTACTGAAAGCATTCGATAGGGTGTACTGGGATTATCTTAAGACAACCTTACGTTATTTTGGACTAGGGCCCAAGATGTACCACCTAATTTCCTCCCTTTACTCTCACCCATCTGCACAAATTCGTATTAATTTGTATGTTATAGTATCTTGAATTTAATTCGTTGGATGAGTGGCAACCAATGGAGGGATTGGCAGAGGGGTATAGCAGACGCTGAGCGGTTTGTGAGGTGGATGAGCCTGGCAGCAGCGTTCATGATGGACTGAAGTGAGGATAGCCTATTCAGAGGTAAGCCAATGAGGAGGGAGTTGCAGTAGTAGAGGCGGGAGATGACCAGGGAGTGGATTAGAAGCTTTGTGGTGACATTGGTTAGGAAGGGGCGTATCTTGGAGATGTTGCGGAGGTTGAGGCGGCAAATTTTGGATAGCGATAGGATGTGGGGCTGAAAGGTTAGTTCAGAGTCCAGGATTACACCTAGGACCTTGGCGTGGGGGGACAAGTTGATAGTTGATATTGACAGAGAAATCAGGGGAAGTGGTACCTGAGGGAGGAAATATCATGAGCTCAGTTTTGGATAGGTTGAGTTTGAGGAAGTGATGTGACATCCAGGCTGATATGTCTGCTAGTAAGATGAACATTTTGCCCCTTATACTCTTTATTTTTCAAATGCTGCCATTTGGTGTTCCTATAGGGTTCTTCTCCTTACTCCGGAGCATGATTTCTCGCTTCATTTGTTGGGACAGGCACCCCAGAATATCCAGAGCGGTTCTTTATCGCTCCAAGTGCTCTGGGGGGGTTAGCACTTCCAAGTCTTAAAGCGTATTAACATGTTGAAGTACTATCACGTATAGCGGATTGGAAATACGCTGTCACCTCCAAATTATGGGTTCAATTGGAATATGCTGGAATATGTGGTTCAGACTTATCCATTATCCCCTTGAGATAACGCTCCTCCAGAGCCCTCTCTCCATATACCTCACCCCTCACCACCTCTTCCCTTGATGTAGGGGATGCGCTACACAAAAAATTTTCTTGGTCCTACGACTGCCCCTTGATGCCGCTCCTACACCACAACCACTTTCTACCCGGCTCCATGGATCCGGGATTTAAAACTTGGTCATCAGGGGAATCTCTTCTGCTTCATCATATCCTCCGTTCAAGCACCCTCAAGCCACTGGCAGAGATTTTGGGCCCAAAACACATCACATTTATAGACAAATAGAGGCCCAACCAGGTACAACGCTTCCTCCAGACCTTCCCTCAGCCACTACGAGGCACACAGGATCTAAATGGAATTTAATCCCTGTTCAACTACAAGGACCCTCCATTACACTGCATTTTGCAATTTTACAAGGCCCTCATCGAACTAGAAAGCCCTTCATATCCAGATTTTCTTGCTAAATGGGAAATCGATCTTAAAACTCCTCTTACAAACAAGCAAAGAGATAAAATCTTACAACTTGCACATGTCTCCTCACTAGCTTCGAGAATGGCAGAAACCAACTACAAATTACTCACCAGGTGGCACTACAGCCCATCCAAACTGCACCGAATGCTCCCTTCCTGCTCCCCGTTGTGTTGGAGGAACTTTGGGAACAACACTACTCTCGCTCACATTTGGTGGACTTGCCCTCTATTCCGCTCTTTTTGGACCGACATTCCCAAATTGATACACCAGATAACTGACATCCACCTTCCTTGTGATCCATGGAAAATACTCTTCCATGTCACGCCATAACCAATTGGCATGCACAAACGCTCCCTCGTGTGCACAGAGATCGTTGACAATAGGCTTGTGCACAGGGATAGTTGACAATAGGCATGTGCACAGGGATAGCTGACTATAGGCATGTGCAGAGGGACAGTTGACAGTAGGCATCTGCACAGGGACAGTTGACAGTAGGCATGTGCACAGGATGTTGCAGATTTAAACCATTCTTTATGGAGTGGAGCAATATATGTATAGTCTATTAGCTTACTTAAATTGTCTATGGATGTTTGAGATTATACACATGCTCACCCTACAAATAGGCCGCATACATCATTGACATGATCACCTTATGCGGCTTTTCCCTGCAGCAACAGGAAGCTAATCATACTATTAGAAAGATAATGAAGCCTCCAGAGATGATGAGATCTGAATACCGGCAACAATAGCAATAGCAGTTTCGGAAAGGCTGGACAACATCTGCCTTGCAGTTGTGGAGGAACCACCACCAGAGCTGAGATTACAGTGAAAGACAGAACAGATCAAGTCACAGGGCAACATGACCGCACCCTCGCCATGCATCTCGCTTTCACATCAACAGCTTGATATGAGCCAGACCAGAAAGAAAGTTCATAGGAGTTCTCCTATTTATATTTATAAGTTCCCGGCAAGCCATGTCACCCCCCGGCCATCTTTGAAGTCTTCTCACATTTCTATGGGGTCATCTATAATCTTCAGAAGATTCATGCTGCCCGTTATTACCTCGGGCTCGGGCTCTCTCCCAGAATCCTGTGCATTTTGTACGTGACAGTGAATTTGGAGGATGAGATGAGAAGAAAAACACGAATGGGCTTCACAGCCGCCGTCTGGGACATGAGAGACATCTTACTTCTTGCACCCCGCTAAGCTCTGACAAAACACAGGCGAGAAATTCCAGTGAAAGGATGACACGGGGGCTGAAAAATAGCGCTGACCTTGGGGGGGGTGGGGAAATGCATACAAGGCCCCAGATACAGTTACAGTGCCGGCTGAAAAGGCTACAAACAATAAATGGAGTGCAGAGGTCAGGGATCCTCTCCCAGCAGGGGGTCATGGCTGGGCCCCGAGACAGGTGCTCATTTGTCAGAATGCAGCCCGCACATTCCTAAAACTATTTAAAAAGTAAGAAAGAGAAATATGCCGGAGGAAACTGGAGAAGGTGACACTTTCGGACTTTTCCTAACACTATTAGACACCACCTAAATAAATGGGGGAGAGAAGTCTAAAATGTGGGTGGTTGAGGAAGAGGTCCCGTTCTGTAGACCTCACGTGTGATCAGGAGCCAGGCCTGGGAGTTACAGATCTAAACCCAATCACTAAAATCTCATAACAAGTGTTAACATGTTAGTGTTGTCAAAGCTGAAGCTAAAGCTAAAGTTTTTAAAGTTTCATCTAAGTCCATTCCATATGTGTATTCTTGGTGTGCTTTGTGTATTTCTTCTAGATCTGTGCAGATAAAACATATCCAATAACATCTAATTACTTCATAAATTTAGGCCAAAATTTATTCTGCTACACGTCTTTGGTAAAAAAAAAAAAAAAAATCCCAATAAGCGTAAATTGATTGGATTGTATGAACGTTATTGTGTCTAAAAACGATGAGATATTTACTGGAATTTTTATCTATACATTTTTTTATACTACTAATGGTAGCAATCGGCAAATTATGATGGAGTCGGCGGAAATTTGACACTAACAGACACTGGGGGGAACTGACTTACTGAAAACTTACTAGCACCACATACTGAAAGCTATTTAATTCATTTTGAATAATCAGAGCAAACTCCCCCATCCATCCATGCTGTATTTTGTTGAGAAATCACTTTGACCCCCCCCCCCAGGCCGGGTTCACACTATTGCCTCCTCGCATACAATTCGCAATAGCAGGAGATTGTGACAGGCTCTCTATGGCGCCGGTTCACATATCTCTGATGCGGCTCCGGTGCAAATTTGCACAAGGGGCCCTGTGCGTCTTTTGGTCCGTTTCAGGTCCGAATGCAGCCAAAAATTCAGACTGAAGCGGTGAACCAGGACGCACAGGACCCCTGCTGGGAGCCACATCGGCATCCAGAGTGAACCGAGCCTTAGCATTTCTGGCCACGGCCATTTTGAATAAGGGCAGATGATTCATGTAGCACAGGGATCTGCAATTAGCGGACCACCAGCTGTTGCAAAACAACAAGTCCCCATCATGCCTCTGCCTCTGAATGTCATGTTTGTGGCTGTCAGAGTCTTGCTATGCCTCATGGGACTTGTAGTTCTCCAACAGCTGGAGGTTCACTAATTGCATATCCCTGATGTAGCATTTACTTCCTGGAATCCATCTGCCCTTAGTTCAGGAACGCAGACAGGAGGGTGTGCATAGCTGAGAAAGACCCTCCTCTCACGAAGACTCTATGACATCATTTTGGTCTATGCCAGAAACCAGGAAGTAAATGAAAAAATGTAAAAAAAGATGTAAAGCAAGTACCGTATTTATCGCCGTATAACACATGCATGTGTGCGTGTTATACGCCGATTCCTGCGGTCTCTCAGTGGAAGGAGGGGGCGGGCGCTGCCGGATAACACAGAGCGCCAATTTCCTGTGTACCCAGCACTCAGTCACACACAGTCCTGCCTTCTGGCCCAGGATTGGACCACTGTCTGTGCATCACAGGAGGCGGACCAGGAGGCAGAAGGAGGCTCTGTTTAATCTGGCACTGGCGAGGCTGCAGATGAGCAGGGATGTGCAGGCTGCCATTCATTTGCAATGGTGAGGTGGCATTAATGGCCTGCATTAATGGGCAATGGAGATGCTGCTGGTGGGCACTGTGCAGGCTGCACTAATGGGCAATGTGCAGGCTGCATTAATGGGCAAAGGTAAGGCTGCAGATGGGCAATGGAGAGGCTGCTGATGGGCACTGTCAGGTTGCAGGCTGCATTAATGGGCAATGTCATTCATTTGCAATAGTGAGGCGGCATTAATGGCCTGCATTAATGGGCAATGGAGATGCTGCTGCTGGGGACTGTGCAGGCTGCACTAATGGGCAATGTGCAGGCTGCATTCATTTACAATGGTTAGGCTGCTGATGGGCAATGTGCAGGCTGCATTAATTGGCAAAGGTGAGGCTGCTGGTGGGAACTGTCAGGTTGCAGGCTGCATTAATGGGCAATGTGCAAGCTGCATTAATGGGCAATGTGCAGGCTGCATTAATTTACAATGGTTAGGCTGCTGATGGGCAATGTGCAGACTGCAATCATTTGCAATGGTAAGACTGCATTAATTGGCAATGGAGAGGCTTGCTGATGGGGAATGGAGAGGCTGCTGATGGGCAATGTGCAGACTGCATTAATTTGCAATGGTAAAACTGCATTAATGGGCAATGGAGAGGCTGCTGATGGGCAATGTGCATGGTGCATTGATGGGCACTGGTGAGGATGCTGATGGGCAATGTGCATGCTCCATTAATGGGCAATGGAGAGGCTGCTGATGGGCACTGTCAGGCTGCATTGATGGGCACTGGTGAGGATGCTGATGGGCAATGTGCATGCTGCATTGATGGGCAATGGAGAGGCTGCATTGATGGGCAATGTGCATGCTGCATTGATGGGCAATGTGCATTGATGGGCACTGGTGAGGATGCTGATGGGCACTGATCAGGCTGCATTGATGGACTGTGACACTTATTTTGCTTCAAAGTTCTTTATTTAAAATGTCTGTTTTTTTCCTGAAACTTCCCTCTTAAAATGAAGGTGCGTCTTATACACTGATAAATACGGTAAATATAATCTACCTTCCTATATATTTGCTAATGCTGGCAGCATAAGGATGACTAATAGATCATGTTGACTGAGAGCGTGAAGCTCTGCTTTAATATTTTACCAATAAAAACAAGGAAAGCGTGTATTGCTACAATGTATCTCTCCCCGGAGCACGGCTTTGAGGACAGGCGCAGTGACAACGCGGCTTTGAAACAAATGAACACATTATTAGGTTATTAATTCTCAGGTTCTGCGCTGAATGCGGGACGAATGGATGGCGGCTCGGTGCGCTGAAACACGAAAATAAATGAGTCACGCTATGTAAACAGTTTGGATGTGCGCTTTGAAGGGACGGTGATGTTTATGGCAGTATAAGTCGTGTGTTTACATCGTATTATTAAACATTTTTTCCGTGCGGCAGATACACCATGTTCCATCCTCCGTGTACTCCAGACAAAGGGTCTGACTTATCTCCGCGTCCCGCTCACACCGTCTACTGTCACATACACTCGTCCTGCTGCTCGCGGGCCGGTTCTCAGGCCGGGGGGAAAAATTCCTACAAACACCTGAACTGAAAAGGCCAATCCACCCAAAAATGATGCTTCAGTTATCGGCAGAGCGCGTTGGAAGTTAATCGCTGGATTTTTCTTTGGTCTTTGATGGCATTCCCTATCAATGCAAGAAATAAAAAGATTTAAATCTGACCTCTGACCTTCAGTCTTGCACAGTTAACAGCACTTGGTAAGCCAAACTCCGCCCCTCCCTTCAGTCTTGTACAGATTTACCGGCTCCTCCCCTCATCCTGCTCACAGCGCCACTTGTTAAATCCAACTCCGCCCCTCTCTTCAGTCTTGCACAGTTGTACCGTCTCCTCCCCTCATTATGACCACAACACAAGATGTTAGGTGCAACTCCGCCCCTCCCTTCAATCTTGCACAGTTGTATGGGCTCCTCCCCTCGTCCTGCCCACAACACCACTTGGTAAGCCAAACTCCGCCTTTTCCTTCAGTCTTGAACAGTTTTCCCAGCTCCTCCCCCCATCCTGCTCTCAGCGCCACTTGTTAAATCCAACTCCGCCCCTCCATTTAGTTTTGCACAGTTGTACCGGCCCCTCCCCTCATCCTGTCCACAACACCACTTAAAAATCCAACTCCGCCCTCCCCTCCAGTTTTGCACAGTTGTACTGGCTCCTCCCCTCATCCTGTCCACAATACCACTTAAAAATGCAACTCCGCCCTCCCCTCCAGTCTGCAGACAGCGCCACTTGTTAAATCCAACTCCGCCCCTCCCCTCCAGTCCAGAAAAGAAACAATTCCAGTGATAAGGGAATAATTTAGTGGTGCACCGAAATGAAAAAATCTGGCGCCAAAACAGAAATTCAGGATGCACTTGGCCGAAAACCGAAATGGAGAGTTTTATTTCTTTTAAATGTTAAATTTAAAGTGTTACTAAACTCAGGACTCTGCATTCACTATATCAGGTCTTTACAGTACACAGAACATGGAAATGCAATTATTTTAGCAAATATAAACTGCTAAATACCTTTTCTCATCCGCAGTATATAGCAGTCTTGTGACTTCGAACAGTGTCTGGTTAAAGTTTGTAGGAGGAGTCTTCATTCTGCTCCATTTTTGCATTGAAGTCAATGGGACATAATTTTGCATTGCAGTCAATAGAGGGTATTTCTGCACTGAAGTCAATGGGATGCAATTTGCATTTAAGTTAATGGGACGTGATTTTGCATTGAAGTCAATGGCACGCGAGTTTGTGGTGTAGTCAATAGGGGGCATTTTTGCATTGAAGTCAATAGGACACTATTTTGTTTTGAAGTCAGTGGGACACAGCATGGCATTATCAGCACATTTTTTTTCTATCAACAAAACGCCAATAACTCTATTTTCGTCCGATAATTTTTGGCAGCCGATAAATCGGTGCATCCCTAGCAAAAAAGCCTTGTTTTAATCTGCTACTGAAGACTCAGATATGTTGACTGATTTAAAGTGGTACTTAAGTTTTACAATTCAAGAGGCCAGCATTACAAAACATAAAAAAAAAGCAACCTTAGCTGTAATACTCACCATTAACCCATACCTGTCTCCCTACTTAGCGGCCTATGTATCCACTTCAGTGGATAGAAAGCGGCCTCAGCTAAGGCTCCTCCCAGGCTAGGCCCACTGACGTGTTTCGCCCTGTCCACAAGCACTGTGGGCGTGATGAAATGCGTCGAAGGGCATGGCCTGGGAGGAGCCTAGGCTGAGGGCGCTTTTTATCTACTTATCTAGTACATAGGATGCTTAGGAGCGCAGCATCTCTGAGTCTCACCTTTCACAGTAGGTTAGGATGGACATTTCAGACACCGGCACTCGAGAGTAGCGGGTCAATGAAGCAAGTCGGAAGGGCGTTTGGAGTTGTGCTCCAAATAGGTCACAGACCTGACACCTGCTGCAATACTCATCATCAATCCAGACTTGTCTTCTGCTGCAATACTCACCAACAATTCAGACTTGTCTACTGTTAGAATACTTTTTCACCACTAGATTCTGCCAGTCTTCTTGGTTGAATGACTACCAGAGTCAACTGAACCAAACTCCTCTAAATCCAAACTGTCACAGACATGCTAAGATGCCTCAAACCGATCCCGTAAACGTTGCCGGTGTCCTGCCGAGAAAGTTCAGCTCGGCGGATAAGGACCCCCCTCTACTGCGCAATAGTAAGGACACATACTACTCCGAATAGTATGTGTCACATTATTATCGTATTTTTATTGTTTAAACTCAATAAATTGCATTTGTATTAAAAAATATTTTATTTTCTTATGTGCCTTAAAAGTCCACTACTAGGGGGTTTCTTTGTTGTTTAGGCTGAACTAGCTGAGATTCGAACCGTCTATGGCCGCCATCAGGGATGCTGAAACCTAATGTACTGTTGATTGGAATAAATCATAATTACTCCAATGCTGCTTTTAAAAAAATCTTTTTTTTGTGATAAATTAATTAAAACATTTTCAAGAATACCATGTTCTGATTTCTAATAGAACCATAAAAGACCGGTATTACATTGGTTTAGTTGTAATGAACTAATGATTGTACTGGTGTGAACCCGGCACTCCGGCTCGGGGTGATAACACCTTAGCGTGCCGAGCCATTACATTCCACAAGAAGACGGTTCCACCATCCCGCCGGCTGCTTACACATCACGGTTAATTTACCTCCACACATATCTGTAATGAGGTCTAATCTCCGTACATAAGTAGATAATTCCCTGTTGTCCAATGATGATGTGCAATTCACAATATTCATAACCATTTACCCTGGAAAAGGCGGCACAGCCCTGACGAATGTGGATCAGTCATTTTCACATTAAGAAAAACGACACAAACCTTCTACATATTAATTAACATGAACTGAAAATAATCCTCGGAATTATCATGTTGAGACCTTTCCCCTATGCCAGTGCCAAGGACAAACAGCTTTGTTTTAAATCTGCTGGAAAAGACTCAGATATGTTGGCATACGGATCTCTGATCAGAACTGATTACAATGGCACAGTGCATGCCTGAGCTGAGGGCAGATGGATTTTAGGAAGTAAATGCTACATGAATCATCTGCCCATACTCAATATGGCCGCAGCTAGAAATGCAAACGGGGGGAGGGGGTGTTCTTCAAAGTGATTTCTCCACAAAATAAAGCACAGGGACATGGATATATTAAAAATTAATTAAATGGCATTTTCAGTTTAGTTCAGTGATGGGGAACCTTGGCACTCCAGATGTTTTGGAACTACATTTCCCATGATGCTCATGCACTCTGCAGTGTAGTTGAGCATCATGGGAAATGTAGTTCCAAAACATCTGGGGTGCCAAGGTTCACCATCACTGGTTTAGTTCCTCTTTAAAAATCAAGAGGGAAATAATAATAAGTATAAAAGAAGCAGCTTCAGCTCTAATATTCACCATTACCCAGACTTGTCTCCTGTAATAATACCTTTTCACCAGTAGAAGCTGCCAGTCTTCTGGGTTCAATGGCCAACCTTCTCTGACCTAGGGTTGCCCTCTCATCCCTTTAAAACCGAACACATTATAATTACACAGGTTCTGAGGCTCATTAAGCTGGTAATTAAACTCACTTGGTGCCTTATCTGTATTAAATTAGACTCAGAACCCGTGTAATTCATATGTGTTCAGGTTTAAAGGGATGAGGTGGCAACTCTACTCTGAGCCCAGGCTGTCATAGACACGCCCCCCCCCCCCCCACCAGTGGGCAATGTCATTACACAGCCTGGCATCAGTATTACTGTTATGACAGGTAAGTACCTTTTAAGTGCATAAGTATTCGATCGTAAGCTCTTCTGAGCAGGACCATAGGGCGAGTCTGTCAGCATGGACCATAGGGTGAGTACATGGATTGAAAACTGGCTACAAGGGCGTGTTCAGAGGGTGGTGATAAATGGGGAGTACTCAGAATGGTCAGGGGTGGGTAGTGGGGTCCCACCAGGGTTCTGTCCTGGAACCAATCCTATTAAATTTATTCATAACCAGATGGGGTAAACAGTTCAATCTCTGTATTTGTGGACGATACTAAGCTAAGCAGGGCCATAACTTCACCGCAGGCAGTGGCGGTGCGTCCATAAGGGAGCACGGGCGCCGCCCCCTCTCTCCTGCCACCCCCTCTAGCACCAATAGATAGATTCATGCATTGCATGAATCTATCTATGGCTGCTGCTGCCACCCCCTATTCAGGCTCCTGGCCCCTCTTCGGGCGCTGGGCACCTAAATTACAGCGGCGTGGGGGTGGGGGGGTGTTTTTGAAGCACCTGATTAGAGCCATAGGCTGTAATAATCACTCAGCTGTGTTAGGAAAGCGAATGAATATTTGCTTTCGTAACACTAAACCCCCTCTCCGCCAATCAGGTGCTCAGATCTGTTACCTGTCACCTGAAACGACAGGCGCTGTGATTGGACGCCTATCAGGCGTCCAATCATAGCAGAGGATTGGAAGAGAGGATGGGAAAAGACATTGAGGAGCATCGGGGAGCTGTCCCACTGAGACAGGGTAAGTGCAGACAGCGGGCGAGGGGCACACTGGCAGTATTTGATGGGGCACAGTGGGAGCATTTGATGGCACAGTGGGAGCGTTTGATATGGCACAGTGGCTGCGTTTGATGGGCACAGTGGCTGCGTTTGATGGGCACAGTGGCGGCAATTCATGGGTACAGGGGCGGCAATTGATGGTACAGTGGCAGAAATTGATGGGCACAGTGGCTGCATTTGATGGCACAGTGGCTGCATTTGATGGCACAGTGGCTACAATTGATGGGCACAGTGGCTGCGTTTGATGGCACAGTGGCTGCAATTGACGGGCACAGTGGCTGCAATTGACGGGCACAGTGGCTGCGTTTGATGGTACAGTGAGGCTGCAATTGACGGGCACAGTGGCTGCAATTGACGGGCACAGTGGCTGCGTTTGATGGTACAGTGAGGCTGCAATTGACAGGCACAGTGGCTGTGATTGATGGTACAGTGAGGTTGCAATTGACGGGCACAGTGGCTGTGATTGATGGTACAGTGAGGCTGCAATTGACGGGCACAGTGGCTGTGATTGATGGTACAGTGAGGCTGCAATTGACGGGCACAGTGGCTGTGATTGATGGTACAGTGAGGCTGCAATTGACGGGCACAGTGGCTGTGATTGATGGTACAGTGAGGCTGCAATTGATGGGCACAGTGGCTGTGATTGATGGTACAGTGAGGCTGCAATTGATGGGCACAGTGGCTGTGATTGATGGTACAGTGAGGCTGCAATTGATGGGCACAGTGGCTGTGATTGATGGTACAGTGAGGCTGCAATTGATGGGCACAGTGGCTGTGATTGATGGTACAGTCAGGCTGCAATTGATGGGGTTTTTTTCAGAATTTTTCAGCTTGTTTGCGCCCCCCCAAAAATTTTGAGCACCAGCCACCACTGACTGCAGGATGTGGAAACCCTGCAAAAAAATGGCTAAACAAAATAATGGGGTGGGCAACTACATGGCAAATGAGGTTTAATGTTGAAAAATGTAAAATAATGCATTTAGGTGCCAAAAATGTGAATGCAATTTACTCGTTAGGGGGAGAACCTCTGGGGGAATCTAGGATGGAAAAGGACCTGGGGGTCCTAGTAGATGATAGGATCAGCAATGGCATTGCCTGCATTGATAAAATATTCCAACTGCTGCAATATGACAGTTGAGAGGGAAGACATGCACTTACATGTTGTGCATACACAATGCCAACTGCCAATTTCCAAAGAAGAGGCAGCCAGACAGCGCCTAATCGGTGGAGTACCAGGGATGAGCAGCGGAATGCGTTGATTTGAAGCGACAGGCTGCGGAAAACCAGTAACAGTCGGGAAAGTCGCCGTCTCCTTCTATTGAGCCGGAAGGACAACACGCGTTTGTTATAGAGAAGAATTAGCCGTTCTATTTTGCAGAGAGGCTCTGGGACATTTTTACCATAACGTGCAGCAACGCAGTAGGTGTGTCCAGAGAGAGATTCGCCCTGACAGCGAGTTCTGTATGACAAAGCGACAGCTGGAGGAGACTCCTATGTGACTGTACAGAGACTGACTCACCCTACCGCTGACGCACGGCTATCCCCCATCGTGGCCTGAAGACAGGATTAGGATGGCCGAAAACACCTACAGATTCTACTAGAGTGAGAAGCAGAAAGAGATACCAATAGATCTCCTGATCGTCAGAGACGTGCCAAACCTAAAGTATATATAAACCCAATCACTAACGCCGCGTACACACGAGCGGAATTTCCGTCGGAAAAATCTTCGATGGTTTTTCCGACAGAATTCCGCTCAAGCTTGCCTTGCATACACACGGTCACAAAAAAAGTTTGCTGAACTTTCGACCGTCAAGAACGCGGTGATGTACAACACTACGACGAGCCGAGGAAATTAAGTTCAATGCTTCCGAGCATGCGTAGGAATTTTGCGAATCGGAATTGGATACAGACGATCGGAATTTCAGATCGGAACTTTTTCCAACCGAAAAATTTAAGAACATGCTCTCGATCTTCTGCTGGCTGGAATTCCACCAGCAAAAGTGGAGCATACACACGGCTGCATTTTCGGACCAAAAGCTCTCATCGGACTTTTGCTGTCGGAATTTCCGCTCGTGTGTACGGGGGCATTAGACTCCGCTCACACTACATGCATTTTCAAGAGCGACTTTGAATTGAGACTTTCATGGGACTTTACACTCTCAGGGACTCGAGTCGCAAGAAAGTCTCATCAAAGTAGCACAAGAACCTTTTTAAGCTTTAAGTTGCATAGATTGGAACGGGAGCCAATGAAATCAATGGGATGAGACTTGTCATGTGACTTCATGTGTCCAAAGTCACACTGGTGTGAACAGAGCCGCACATCTCACATGGACATAGTTACATAGTTAGTTAGGTTGAAAAAAGACACAATTCCATCTAGTTCAACCATTAAAAAAAAAAAATATATATCATACAATTCCATATACCTAATCCTATACCCACAGTTGATCCAGAGGAAGGCAAAATTTTTTTTTATTTAACACCATGTGGATGGGCAGGTCCATCACTTATCTGGGGAAGAGAGGGCACCAGGATCCAGTATGGGAAGAAGACAATGCCGGCGATGCAGTGTGATGCTACTGCAGGTTTAGAGCCATCATAATATCACAGCGTACCTTCAGAGGTCTAGTGGAGTCAATTTCTCGATGGGTCAGGGCTGCTTTGGTGGCAAAGAATGGGCACCTACTCAAAATTAGGTGGGTGGTCATAATGTTATGGATGATTGTGGTGTGTGTATATATCTATATATACTATATTGTATAGATATAGATAATATATATATATATATATATATATATATATATATATCTCTACACTAGACTACCAAAAGTATTGGGACGTCTGCCTTTACACACACATGAACTTTAATGACATCCCAGTTTAATGCCCCGTACACACGGTCGGACATTGATCGGATGTTCCGACAACAAAATCCTAGGATTTTTTTCCGACGGATGTTGGCTCAAACTTGTCTTGCATACACACGGTCACACAAAGTTGTCGGAAAATCCGATCATTCTGAACGCGGTGACGTAAAACACGTACGTCGGGACTATAAACGGGGCAGTAGCCAATAGCTTTCATCTCTTTATTTATTCTGAGCATGCGTGGCACTTTGTTTGTCGGATTTTTGTACACACGGTCGGAATTTCTGACAACGGATTTTGTTGTCGGAAAATTTTATAGCCTGCTCTCAAACTTTGTGTGTCGGAAAATCCGATGGAAAATGTGTGATGGAGCCTACACACGGTCGGAATTTCCGACAACAAGGTCCTATCACACATTTTCCATCGGAAAATCCGACCGTGTGTACGGGGCATAAGACTGGCCATACACCTATAGATTATTTGCAGATTTTCTATGGTCAGATGGAAAAAGTGGAACAGATTCCTCCATCTACGCTGAACTGTGTGGATGGAAGAATCTCCCACTGGCCCAAGCTTCCATGTCTTGCTAGTCGGCCCCGCTGGCTCTCACAATACCTGTACATTCTGATTGGGTGCAGGCAATGTTTAGGTTGAGAGCCAGTGGGGACGACTAGCAAGATACTGAAGCTTGGCCCAGTGGGAGATTCCTCCATCCACACAGTTTAGCATACATGGAGAAATCTGTTGCACTTTTTCCATCTAACCATAGAAAATCTGCAGATAATCTATAGGTGTATGGCCAGCTTTAGTCTGTAGGGTTCAATATTGAGTTGGCTCCGCCCTTTGCAGCTATAACAGCTTCACCTCTTCTGGGAAGGTCGTCCACAAGGTTTAGGAGTGTGTCTAGGTGCAGGAGGTGTACACCTGGCTCCCCCTAGTGTCTGTCGCTCCCTCTGATCCTTCCCTCGGGGTAATATCAGGCTGGGTGAGGCATTGGCAGACTGTAATGTGTACATAGGTGTGATTCACTACACAGCCATCCCTTTCATCTCCCCATAATAACATACCATTTACAAGACTCGTAAACTCTTCAGTAAACTTAAAATAAAGAAATCTTCTCCACGTTTTAATTTTAGGTAAGTATATGTTATTCCGTCTAACTGAGAATAATACACGTTATCATTTCCATCTCACTATTGTAAACTATTCTTCACTTTGTTGGTGAATTTACTGAGCAGAGACAGAACGGCAGCGATACGCCACCTTGTGGCAAAAGAGAGAACTACTGTACATTATAATGTTACACCACACAGTTATGACCAAGACTGTGCCAACACCGACAATGGTCTCATCACATTTATCTCAGCAACTTATTCAGTGTTGTCACATCACTCTGTTATAAACCTGCATTCTCAGTGATGTCACCGGTCTCTAGTGAATGGATAGGCTGCATTCTCAGTGATGTCATCAGCCTCTAGTGAATGGATAGGCTGCATTCTCAGTGATGTCATCTGTCTCTAGTGAATGGATAGGCTGCATTCTCAGTGATGTCACCGGTCTCTAGTGAATGGATAGGCTTCATTCTCAGTGATGTCACCAGTCTCTAGTGAATGGATAGGCTATATTCTCAGTGATGTCATCGGCCTCTAGTGAATGGATTGGCTGCATTCTCAGTGATGTCACTGATCTCTAGTGAATGGATAGGCTGCATTCTCAGTGATGTCATCAGTCTCTAATGAATGGATAGGCTGTATTCTCAGTGATGTCACTGATCTCTAGTGAATGGATAGGCTGCATTCTCAGTGATGTCATCAGTCTCTAATGAATGGATAGGCTGTATTCTCAGTGATGTCACTGGTCTCTAGTGAATGGATAGGCCACAGAGTGACACTGAAACAAATGTTCTTCTGTTATTTAGATGGATGCCAATGTTCCTAAGTTCTATTCTTGTGGGTGTATTGTGGGGGATGGGGGAACCTTTCATTAACAATAAGTATATAGAGGAAAAGTCCGAGTCCCACGGGGAGGAGGAGGACAAGCATTCCTCCTCACCTGTTCCCACCATCTATCTATAATAAAGCTGTACTCACTTACTAAGTGTTGAGCTATAATATATCACCTAGAAGTACATGTCATGTGCTCAGGATAAATTTATTAGGTTTAATTAAAGCTCTCAGGTAAGCCCATAACTGACCTGGCCCGGGGTCAGAGGTCACCATTTTGTGGGTGGTTTTGGGGAGTCTCTCGGTTTGCTGATCACAGCTGCTCATAAAAAGAGGATTATTAAACCCCAATGAATCTTTCTCTGCTTCCTCCCCACAATGCGCACTATATTGCAGTCTGCAGCCTCTGAACCCGGGACATACACTTCCATTGTACAAAGGCATCGCCCCAAATCCTTCCAGATGTCAGAGGAGGAAAGGAATGCTGACCGCCGGTCGGGTCTGCAGGGTTCACTGGCACTGCAGCTCTGTGTGGTCATCGGTCACCGGTCACTGTCAATCTTCTAATAACAAGCTCCACAGGAAACACACAACACAGCATGCTAAATCAGACACAGGAATAGAATTATAGACTTTAGTTACAGCAGAACTAGAACTCCCAATATTCTCTGCTAACAGGTCTGCTGGGTCTTGTAGTTCTATAACTGGAGGTCTATATACACCGATCAGCCATAACATTCTGACCACTGACTGGTGAAGTGAATAACAATTATTATCTCATGACAATGGTAAGTGGGTGAAATATACTAGGCAGCAAGTGAACATGTTTTCCCTGAAGTTGATGTGTTGAAATCAGAAAAAATGGGCAAGCGTAAGGCTTTGAGCACCTTTGACTAATGTCTAGGTGACTGGGTCAGAGCAACCCCAAAACTGTGCGATTTTCAGGACTGAAAAAAAAGTGGTCCAAGGAAGGAAAAGCAGTAAACCAGTGACAGGAACATGGGCAGCCAATGCTCATTGATGGAGGTGGGGAGGGAAGGCTCATTGATGGAGGTGAGGAGGGAAGGCTCATTGATGGAGGTGAGGAGGGTAAGTTCATTGATGGAGGTGGGGAGGGAAGGCTCACTGATGGAGGTGGGGAGGGAAGGCTCATTGATGGAGGTGAGGAGGGAAGGCTCATTGATGAAGGTGGGGAGGGAAGGCTCATTGATGGAGGTGAGGAGGGAAGGCTCATTGATGGAGGTGAGGAGGGAAGGCTCATTGATGGAGGTGAGGAGGGAAGGCTCATTGATGAAGGTGGGGAGGGAAGGCTCATTGATGGAGGTGAGGAGGGAAGGCTCATTCATGGAGGTGGGGAGGGAAGGTTCATTGATGGAGGTGGGGAGGGAAGGCTCATTGATGGAGCTGGGGAGGGAAGGCTCATTGATGGAGGTGGGGAGGGAAGGCACATTGATGGAGGTGGGGAGGGAAGGCTCATTGATGGAGGTGAGGAGGGAAGGCTCATTAATAGAGGTGGGGAGGGAAGGCTCATTGATGGAGGTGGGGAGGGAAGGCTCATTGATGGAGGTGGGGAGGTAAGGCTCATTGATGGAGGTGGGGAGGTAAGGCTCATTGATGGAGGTGGGGAGGGAAGGCTCATTGATGGAGGTGGGGGAAGGAAGGCTCATTGATGGAGGTGGGGAGGGAAGGCTCATTGATGGAGGTGAGGAGGGAAGGCTCATTAATAGAGGTGGGGAGGGAAGGCTCATTGATGGAGGTGGGGAGGGAAGGCTCATTGATGGAGGTGGGGAGGGAAGGCTCATTGATGGAGGTGGGGAGGGAAGGCTCATTGATGGAGGTGGGGAGGGAAGGCTCATTGATGGAGGAGGGAAGGGAAGGCTCATTGATGGAGGTGGGGAGGGAAGGCTCATTGATGGAGGTGGGGGAGGGAAGCCTCATTGATGAAGGTGAGGAAAGGCTCATTGATGGAGGTGAGGAGGGAAGGCTCATTAATAGAGGTGGGGAGGGAAGGCTCATTGATGGAGGTGGGGAGGGAAGGCTCATTGATGGAGGTGGGGAGGGAAGGCTCATTGATGGAGGTGGGGAGGGAAGGCTCATTGATGGAGGTGGGGAGGGAAGGCTCATTGATGGAGGAGGGAAGGGAAGGCTCATTGATGGAGGTGGGGAGGGAAGGCTCATTGATGGAGGTGGGGGAGGGAAGCCTCATTGATGAAGGTGAGGAAAGGCTCATTGATGGAGGTGAGGAGGGAAGGCTCATTAATAGAGGTGGGGAGGGAAGGCTCATTGATGGAGGTGGGGAGGGAAGGCTCATTGATGGAGGTGGGGAGGGAAGGCTCATTGATGGAGGTGGGGAGGGAAGGCTCATTGATGGAGGTGGGGAGGGAAGGCTCATTGATGGAGGAGGGAAGGGAAGGCTCATTGATGGAGGTGGGGAGGGAAGGCTCATTGATGGAGGTGGGGAGGGAAGCCTCATTGATGAAGGTGAGGAAAGGCTCATTGATGGGGGTGGGGAGGGAAGGCTCATTGACGGAGGTAAGGAGGGAAGGCTAATTGATGGAGGTGAGGAGGGAAGGCTAATTGATGGAGGTGAGGAGGGAAGGCTCATTAATGGAGGTGAGGAGATAAGGAAATCTGTGTTTATTTTTACTGCAGAAGAAGATACATTCAGTGGGTAAAATTAATGTTGAATCAGCCGCCATTGGTCCCACTCTCCGTTTGTGGGCTTTGTATTCAAACACAAAGAAAAGCTACCGTGATCGATTCATGGCTGAGATAGCCCCTTGTCTTAGATGAGAGTGCCCCCTGATCACGCAGTTGCTCTTTGGAGGATGTATCTTCTGCTCTTCAGAATTATAGTCATAGCCCAAAATTGCATTATACCGGTTCCTTAGCGACCAATAATGTACAGTGCCTTGAAAAAGTATTCATACCCCTTGAAACTTTCCACATTTTGTCATGTTACAACCAAAAACGTAAATGTATTTTATTGGGATTTTATGTGATAGACCGACATCTCATGATGGGTAAAGCAAAGAGCTCTCTCAAGACCTTCACAACCTTATTGTTGCAAAACATACTGATGGCATTGGTTACAGAAGGTGTTCTAAACTTCTGAATGTTCCAGTGAGCACTGTTGGGGCCATAATCCGGAAGTGGAAAGAACATAATTTCACCATAAACCGGCCACGACCAGGTGCTCCTCGCAAGATTTCTGACAGAAGAGTGAAAAGAATTATCAGAAGAATTGTCCAAGAGCCAAGAACCACTTGCGGAGAGCTTCAGAAGGACCTGGAATTAGCAGATAAAATTGTTTAAAAAAAAAAAAAACAATAAGTATTGCACTCACCCGCCATGGTCTGTATGCACGTTCACCGCGCAAGACTCCATTGCTGAAGAAAAAGCATGTTGAAGCTTGTTTAAAGTTTGCTGCAGAACATTTAGACAAGCCTGTGAAATACTGGAAGAATATAGTCTGGTCAGATGAGACCAAAACTGAACTCTTTGGATGCCATAATACACACCATGTTTGGAGGTCACATGGCACATCACCCCAAAAACACCCCCCATACCAACAGTGAGGTTTGGAGGTGGGAACATCATGGTGTGGGCGGGGCTGTTATTTGGCATACGGTACTGGCAAACTTCATAATCATTGAAGGAAGGATGAATGGTGATAAAAATTCTGCTGCCATCTACCAGGATGATGAAGATGAAAGAGGGGGGACATCTCAGCAAGACAATGATCCCAAACACAAAGCCAAGGGAACTCTCTATTGGTTTCAAAGAAAGAAAATAAAGCTGCTAGAATGGCCCAGCCAATCACCTGACTTGAATCCAATAGAAAATCTATGGAAAGAACTAAAGATCAGAGTTCATAGAAGAGGACCACGGAACCTTCAAGATTTGAAGATTGTTTGTGTGGAAGAACGGGCCAAAATCACACCTGAGGAACGCATGCGCCTCATTTCTCCATACAGGAGGCGGAGTCTTGAAGCTGTCATCACCAACAAAGGATTTTGTACCAAGTATTAAATACATTTCAGTTAGCGGGTTCAATACTTTTTCCCTGTGTCCTTCCATTTTATTACACAGAACTTAATTTCTGAAGGAATTTGTTTTGGTATCTTTGTATGTATGGATTGCATGTGGTGAACATTTCATGTCAGTAGCTCCTTTACCAATAGATTTACCTAGAAAAATGGTGGCGTGTTCAGTACTTATTTTACCCGCTGTAACAGGCCATGCAAAGGCCAACTATGTTTCCAGGGAAAAAAAAAAAAAAAATTGACATTGGTACATGAGACTTTATCTTCTGTAAGGAAAAAAAAACAGTAAAGAAAAAAAATAAACATCACTCGGGGATTCCATACATTCCAGCGATGGTATCAGTTCAGCTGTAGATAACGTTCACCGAAGTTCTTGTTGAGTAATTTCGATCCAATCACGACTTGTCCTCAATGAGTTAGATAACTTTACAGAGGGGAAGGACGGGACTCACGTATGACTAATACGCCGGGCCGGTGAGAAATGTCTTTGTTCATAATCACTGAGAAGAAAGTTTCTGCTACAGGGAGGGAAGACTGAGCGGCAGCTGTGATCCCGTCCGGTTATAATATATCCGAGACAACAGAGATGGAGACCAAAAATGCTGCCAGGTGACTGAGAGGTGTTCAGGGAAAGGTGTTCAACCTCTTAACACCGGTGCCTCCCGGCCCTTTAAGAGGTTTATGAGGCCAGGAGGCAGGGAGGGGCTTAAGAGCACGTGACCGCCAATCACGGCGGTCACGTGATCCGAAAACTTTCATTTAAGCGCCGGTAACTGTGCTGGAAGCACAGCAATTCACGCAAATATGTGGCCCCTCTGCGCCGAGGCCGCACATTTGCGGACCAGCGCCAAGGGGAGGGGTTAAAGGGTTATTTCACCAAAACACTGCCTATACAGGTAAAGGGTGTCTGTAGATAAGAACAAACTGTGCAGCTCTGACTGAAGTTGAATAATGCCTTTGCTATAGGTGTAGGCCATGTATGTACCTCCTGACTGGAATACTTCTAGAGAAGTCTCACCTCCATGACCATCACTGTAACAAAGTGTTTTTACATCAGCTTTTCGGAGGAGCAGCGTACCAACATAATATATAATATATTTGAATCCTCAATCTGCACGAAAACGCAGGAAAATAAACTTTAAAGCTTTTTTCTCAATGGTATCGGCCCCTGGTCTTTCTTCATAGAAGTTTTCCGGACATTCCTGATAGCTGCTGGCGTTGCCGGGAGGAAGGCGGGATGCTAGTACACATCTTCTGGTCTTTCTCCAGAATTGAGGGCTTCTGGAGAGAGGTCCAGAGGCTTACTCAAAAATGTAGTGACCGTGAGATCCCTGAAGATCCGGCTTTCTTTTTACGACACGATTCCAAAATATCTGTCAAGACGTATAGGAAATCTATTTTGTGTCACCTTCTGAACGCGGCCACATCTTGTATTCCTTCTCACCTGGAAGCAGACACAACCCCCTTCTGTGGGATTGTGGCTCAAGAAGGTGGAGGAATTGAATGGTATGGAAGATTTGGTTTGGACAAGCCCGGCAGAAACTAGAGATATACCTGAAAACATGGTCTTCATGGAACCTTTTTATTAATTCAGATTGAGAGGAGGGGATGACTCTCATAGATGTGGGTTCCACTAGTTGAAGAAATGGAGGTACCATGCCCTTTAATCCTGACTGGCTTCTTTGGTGGAGTAAGCCCCTTGTGGCTGGCTCCCGGGTTATTTATTTATTGAGTAAAAATGGGGAGGGAGGAGATGGTTTGATATCTTTTTACTATGTGAGGGGTTTCTCCAGGGGTCGGGACATTTAGGGTCCTGGACATGGGGTTACGTCTTTAAGATTATGACCGAGGGGAGAAAACTGGCTACAAGGGCGAGTTCAGAGGGTGGTGATAAATGGGGAGTACTCGGAATGGTCAGGGGTGGGTAGTGGGGTCCCCCAGGGTTCTGTGCTGGGACCAATCCTATTTAATTTGTTCATAAACGATCTGGAGGATGGGATAAACAGTTCAATCTCTGTATTTGCGGAAGATACTAAGCTAAGCAGGGCAATAACTTCTCCACAGGATGTGGAAACCTTGCAAGAAGATCTGAACAAATTAATGGATTGGGCAACTACATGGCAAATGAAGTTCAATGTAGAAAATTTTAAAATAATGC
This sequence comes from Aquarana catesbeiana, assembly GCF_042186555.1. Taxonomy (NCBI): domain Eukaryota; kingdom Metazoa; phylum Chordata; class Amphibia; order Anura; family Ranidae; genus Aquarana; species Aquarana catesbeiana. Next base: position 340,279,987 of record NC_133330.1, on the reverse strand, counting down.
ATTTGGGTGGCAAAAACTCTACTCTACTCACTGCAAAGATTACAACCAAACTTCTTTCAGTTTGTCATTATGGGGAATTGTTTGTAGAATTTTGAGGAAAATAATGAATTTAATCAATTTTGGAATAAGACTGTAACATAACAAAATGAGGAAAAAGTGAAGCGCTGTGAATACTTTCCAGATTAGCATACGCACTGTATATACATCAACATGCGTATGCTAATACGTATTTGCATTAGCGTGGATGAGCGTGCACTTTGGGCACTGCCGTTTGGTTCTCAGTGGCCTATTTAAGGCAATACAGGAGTGCAAAAAATCCTAGCAACAAGGTAGGATTTCATCTCTGGGAGTTTTCTAGCCAGGCTTTGGGAGGTACGTAAATGGCCTACAACTATATCAAAGGCATTATTCAACTTTAGTCAGAGCTGCACAGTTTGTTTTTATCTACAGGCTCCTCCTTCTCTGCATAGCTGGTTCTCTGGTAAAAGGTGAACTAATCATGTACAGTTGTGTGAAAAAGTATTTGCCCCCTTTCTGATTTTTTTTTTTTTTCATATTTGTCACACTTAAATGACTCAGATCATCAAACAAATGTATTATTATTACACAAAGATAACCCGAGTAAATATAAAATGCGGTTTTTAAATGATGGTTTCATTTATAAAGGCAAAATAGCTGTCCAAACCTGCCTGGCTTTAGGTGAAAAAGTAATTGCCCCTAAACCTAATAACTGGTTGTGCCACCCTTGGCGGCAACAACTGCAATCAAGCGCTTGCGATAACTGGCAATGAGTCTTTTACATTGCTGTGGAGCAATTTTGGCCGACTCTTCTTCTTCAGAATTGTTGTAATTCAGCCACATTGGAGGGTTTTCCAGCATGAACGGCCTGTGTAAGGTCATGATACAGCATCTCAATTGTATTTAAGTTGACTAGGTCACTCCAAAACCTAAATTTTGCTTTGTTGGAACCATTTGGAGGTGGACTTGCTGTTGTGTTTCGGATCATTGTCCTGCTGCATAACCCTAGTGCACTTGAGCTTGAGGTCATGAACTGATGGCCGGACATTCTCCTTTAGGATTTTCTGGTAGAGCTCAGAATGCATGGTTCCATCAATTATGGTAAGTCATCCAGGTCCTGAAGCTGCAAAGCAGCCCCAGACCATCACGCTACCACCACCATGTCTGACTGTTGGTACGATGTTCTTGTTATGAAATGCTGTGTTAGTTTTATGCCAGATGTAACGTGATGCACACCTTCCAAAAAGTTACATTTTTGTCTCATCTGTCCACAGAATATTTGCCTAAAAGTCTTGGGGGTAATCAAGATGTTTTGTGGTAAACGTGAGATGATCCTTTGTGTTCTTTTTGGTCAGCAGTGGCTTTGGCCTTGGAACTCTCCCATGGATGCCATTTTTGCCCAGTCTCTTTCTTATTGTTGGATCATGAACACTGATCTTACCTGAGGAAAGTGAGGCCTGCAGATCTTTAGATGTTGTTCTGGGTTCTTTTATGACCTCCTGGATGAGTCTTCGTCAGGCTCTTGGAGTAATTTTTGTAGGCCGGCCACTCCTGGGAAGGTTCACCACTGTTCCAAGTTATCTCCATTTGTGGATAATGGCTCTCCCTGTGCTTCACTGGAGTTCCAAAGCCTTAGAAATGGCTTTGAAACCCTTCTTAGACCGAGACATGTACATTACTTTGTTTCTAATCTGTTCTTGAATTTTTTAGATTGTGGCATGATGTGTGGCTTTTTGTGATCTGTTAGCTTGCTTCACTTTGTCAGACAGCTTCTATGTATGTGATTTCTTGATTCAACGGGTCTGGCAGTAATCAGGCCTGGGTGTGGCAAATGAAATTGAACTCAGCTTTCTAAAAAATTGTGGTTAATCACAGTTCATTCATGATTCAGCATGGGAGGGGGCAATTACTTTTTCACATAGGGCCAGGCAGGTTTGGACAGCTTTTTTCCCTTAATAAATGAAATAATAATTTAAAAACTGCATCTTGGATTTACTTGGGTTATCTTTGTGTAATATTAAAATTTATTTGATGATCTGTATCATTTAAGTTTGAGAAATATGCAAAAAAAAAAAAAAAATCAGGAAGGGGGCAAATACTTTTCCACACAACTGTAAATGCATTCGGGGTAAAAAAAAATGGTAAGCCTTTAATACTACTTTACAGTACTTTGTAAATACACAGAAATGTCTCATTGCCATTTAAAGAATGCAGATGGGATTACCCATAAAATAAGCCAAAATCCTCACAATGCATTGCAGACATGACTGAGATTTTTTTTCTTTCTTGTTCTGGAATTTTTCTTTAAATCTAAAGCAGTTCAAAGGTTCTGGGCATTCCCGCTGACTCACCATAACAAACATTACAGGGCAGGAGGTTTGACGTAGCTTGGCACTCAGGTGAGGGCAAACCCCATGTCAAGGCACGCGGCGGCTATTGTTTGGGTTATATCACAAGTCAGGTAAACTGCACCTGGTCCGCAGCGGAAAAATACACATCCCAATCCTCTAGATTTAGAGCAACAAGGAGGCTGTAAGCAAACACCAGCTGGGGGCAGCGCCATAATACCAGGCTGGCACCGATCACCCCCTACACACCGCACTGTCACATCACATTGTCTATTATTCTAAATCCCAGCTTCATGTTTTATCCAGTTCAGTTCTCACATAAACAAAAATGTATCTAAACTAGAAAAAACAAAAATACAGTGGATGAAAAGAATACATCTTATTCCTTTGTACCGTTTAAAATTTCACACAAATGAAGATTCTGGTACAAAACACTACAACATTTGTTTTTTTTTGTTTTTTGTTTTCTCAGATTTGCTTTGTTGAAAAAAGGCAATGAAAGAAAAAAAAAAAAAATTAAATACTAAGGGTTATAAAAATGCAAAAAAATAAAAAATAAAATTAGCAGGAAAATACTAGTTAACAGGAGAAGGGGACGGATGAGTTTATAAACAATGTTACTTTCTATCTCTATCTCCCATCTGACGAATGTTTACAATGTTACTTTGTTTATAAACGCTGTACAGCCAGAAGATAAAAAGTAACATTGTTTATAAACATTGTTCAGGCAGAACATGGAGGGATACAATGTTACTTTGAATCTCTCTCTATCTCCCATCTGACAAATGATTGTAAACGATGTTACTTGGTATTTCTCCATCTTCTGCCTGAAAAATGTTTATAAACAATGTTACTTTGTATCTCTCCATCTCCCGTCTGATCAATGTTTATAAACAATGTTACTTCGTATCTCTCTATCTCTCATCTGGTGAATGTTTATAAACAATGTTACTTTGTATCTCGCCATCTTCTGCCTGAACAATGTTTATAGACAATGTTACGTTGTATCTCTCAATCTCCCATCTGATAAATGTTTATAAACAATGTTACTTTGTATTTCTCTATCTTCTGTCTGAACAAAGTTAATAAACAATGTTACTTTGTATTTCTCTATCTCCCACTTGAACAATGTTTATGAACAATTTTACTTTGTATCTCTATCTCCACTCTGAACAATGTTTATAAACAATGGTACTTTGTTTCTCTTTATCTCCTCTCTGATCAATGTTTATAAACAATGTTACTGTGCATTCTTCTATCTCCTGTCTGAACAATATTTATAAACAATGTGCCAGATGGTTCGTTTTTTTGATAGCAGCAGCTTCTACCTCTCCTGTATTTACACAGCAACTCCCACCTGTCATTTTGACAGTAAGGAATTGCTGGCAAGTGTGAGGGGGAAGGTAGCACGGGGGCAGAAAACCAGGATGTACTACACACATCCTGTGTACTTCGATTAGGCTTTTTTGGAGGCTGAGTAAATAAAAGCATACACTGTCCCTCCTAAATGCCCGCCTTTCACCGCAGACAATCCTATCCACCTTCCAGCCTCAGTCTCTTCTGGCTTCAACGACGCCTAGTATGCAAAAGTAAGGACCTGTGATGTCACGTGAAGACATCTGAAGTTGAAGTATGTGTGCTCCGTATTTTACAGTGCATTCGGAAAGTATTCACAGCCCTTAAGTTTTTCCTCATTTTGTTATGTTACAGTCTTATTCCAAAATGGATTAAATGTATTATTTTCATTAAAATTCTACAAACAATCCCCCATAATGACAACATGAAAAAAGTTTGTTTGAAATCTTTACAAATTTATTAAAAATAAAAAATGAGAAAATCCTGTGTACATAAGTATCAGGCTCCTCCCATGTACATAAGTATCAGACTCCTCCCATGTACATAAGTATCACAGGCTCCTCCCATGTACATAAGTATCACAGCCTTTGCCATGACACTCAATATTGAGCTCAGGTTCCTCCTGTTTTCACTGATCATCCTTGAGATGTTTCTGCAACTTGATTGGAGTCCACCTGTGGTAAATTCAGTTGATTGGACATGATTTGGAAAGGCACACACCTGTCTATAGAAGGTCCCACAGGTATCAGTGCATGTCAGAGCACAAACCAAGCCATGAAGTCCAAGGAATTGTCTGTAGACCTCCGAGACAGGATTGTATGGAGGCACAGATCAGGGGAAGGGTACAGAAACATTTCTGCAGCATTGAAGGTCCCAATGAGCACAGTGGCCTCCATCATCCGTAAATGGAAGAAGTTTGGAAGCACCAGAACACTTCCTAGAGCGGGCCACCCGGCCAAACTGAGCAATCGGGTTGGAAGGGCCTTAGTCAGGGAGGTGACCAAGAACCCGATGGTCTCTCTGACAGAGCTCCAGCGTTTCTCTGTGGAGAGAGGAGAACCTTCCAGAAGTACAACCTTCTCTGCAGCACTCCACCAATCAGGCCTGTATGGTAGAGTGGCCAGACGGAAGCCACTCCCCAGTAAAAGGCAAATGACAGCATACCTGGAGTTTGCCAAAAGGCACCTGAAGGACTCTCAGACCATGAGAAACAAAATTCTCTGGTCTGATTAAACAAAGATTAAACTCTTTGGCCTGAATGGTAAGTGCGATGTCTGGAGGAAACCAGGCACCACTCATTACCTGGCCAATACCATCCCTACAGTGAAGCATGGTGGTGGCAGCATCATGCTGTGGGGATGTTTTTTAGCGGCAGGAACTGGGAGACTAGTCAGGATTAAGGGAAAGATGAATGCAGCAATGTACAGAGACATCCTTGATGAAAACCATCTCCAGAGCGCTCTGGACCTCAGACTGGGGCGAAGGTTCATCTTCCAAGAGGACAACGACCCTAAGCACACAGCCAAGATAACAAAGGAGTGTCTACGGGACAACTCTATGAATGTCCTTGAGTGGCGCAACCAGAGCCCAGACTTGAACCTGATTGAACATCTCTGGAGAGATCTGAAAATGGCTGTGCAACGACACTCCCCATCCAACCTAATGGAGCTTGAGAGGTCCTGCAAAGAAGAATGGGAGAAACTGACCAAAAATAGGTGTGCCAAGCTTGTAGCATCATACTCAACAAGACTTGAGGCTGTAATTGGTGCCAAAGGGGCTTCACCAAAGTATTGAGCAAAGGCTGTGATACTTCTGTACATGGGAGGAGCCTGTGATACTTCTGTACATGGGAGGAGCCTGTGATACTTATATACATGGGAGGAGCCTGTGATACTTATATACATGGGAGGAGCCTGTGATACTTATGTACATGGGAGGAGTCTGTGATACTTATGTACATGGGAGGAGCCTGTGATACTTATGTACGTGGAAGGAGCCTGTGATACTTATGTACATGGGAGGAGCCTGTGATACTTATGTACATCAGAGGAGCTTGTGATACTTATGTACATGGGAGGAGTCTGTGATACTTATGTACATGGGAGGAGCCTGTGATACTTATGTACATGGGAGGAGCCTGTGATACTTATGTACATGGGAGGAGCCTGTGATACTTATGTACCTGGGAGGAGCCTGTGATACTTATGTACCTGGGAGGAGCCTGTGATACTTATGTACATGGGAGGAGCCTGTGATACTTATGTACATGGGAGGAGCCTGTGATACTTATGTACATGGGAGGAGCCTGTGATACTTATGTACATGGGAGGAGCCTGTGATACTTATGTACACGGGAGGAGCCTGTGATACTTATGTACATGGGAGGAGCCTGTGATACTTATGTACATGGGAGGAGCCTGTGATACTTATGTACATGGGAGGAGCCTGTGATACTTATGTACATGGGAGGAGCCTGTGATACTTATGTACCTGGGAGGAGCCTGTGATACTTATGTACCTGGGAGGAGCCTGTGATACTTATGTACATGGGAGGAGCCTGTGATACTTATATACATGGGAGGAGCCTGTGATACTTATATACATGGGAGGAGCCTGTGATACTTCTGTACATGGGAGGAGCCTGTGATACTTATATACATGGGAGGAGCCTGTGATACTTCTGTACATGGGAGGAGCCTGTGATACTTCTATACATGGGAGGAGCCTGTGATACTTATGTACATGGGAGGAGTCTGTGATACTTATGTACATGGGATTTGTTTTGTTTTTTTATTTTTAATACATTTGCAACCATTTCAACCAAATTTCTTTCACGTTGCCATTATGGGGGATTTTTTGTAGACTTTTGAGGAAAATAATGAAGTGAATCAATTTTTGAATAATATGAAAAAAGTGAAGCACGGTGAATACTTTCCGGATGCACTGTATGCTGTATTATAGAACACCCCCCCCATATTATAGAGGTAAGACAAGGGGGAGGTGTTCTGTAGGTCAGCAGGGGAGAAATGGGGCAGGGCTGACAACACTATTTGGGATTTCGGTGCAGAACAGGCAGCGTTGTCAGCACAAATGGGAAGTTAGGAGCTCACTGGATTCTGACCACAACAGGTATTTCTCTGAACTTGCAACTTTATTTAAAAGGAGAAAACACGGGGAAATGTGCGTTGACTGCTTCACCGTGAACAAGCAATACACTGGCTCTCCCTTACCCCTCAGCCCAACTTTGACATTTTAGACCCACTACAGGTTGACATCAACATTCAATGAAAGTGATAACGTCGGCTTGTTTGTACTGTTTGAAGAAAAACACAAAGTACAAATCTAAATTCCCCATGAGAGTATATTATAAAATTTGTTGCGGGAAAACCAAAACCTCATCTCCTTAAAGTTAACGTGGCGGACGTCCAACCTGAGATAAACGGACACAGACCTGCCCTAAATCCGGGATTAATTTTGCCCTCATTATACGGCACTGCGCTGTGTGATCGGCGCACCCGCCACTATCCCAGGCCCCCTCGCTGACTGCTGAGATAAACAGGCTCTGTAGAGGACGGCGAGAACCCCAGGAAAAGGCATGAACTGTTCTCATCCCCAGCTCTCCTCTGACAATGATGAAAGTTGCTGGATGCTTTGATTTAATGACTACAAAAGGAAAAAGAAAAAAAAGAGAAAGAGAAAGCTATGATGTAAAAGAACGAGCAGAAATACATTCCACGGCGTGTAATGAGCTGCAGATGTCGACGGCAATTAACGGAGACACGATAACGACAGAAGGAGGATGCAGATTTGATGGTCCGACAGCCGTTATTCCGGCTAATCATCAATATTTTGTAGTTAAAGGATATTATTTGATTTTCAGAACAAAGATGTGCTGGGGGGGAGGGGGGGGGGGACCGGCTCGCCCCATTTTCAAAGGAGAAATGGAATGAAAGGCTCAGCTTCTTGCCAAGCCGGTCCTCATTCTGCGCCGCTCCTTCCGACATGGACGCGATCGTCTGTCCGAACTCTGGAGAATTTTTGTGTTTAAACTTATGAGGGCACATTGTAAAATAAAGCAGATTGTTTTCAATATCGATCTACATACACAATGCCAGATCACGGCTCTGGTTGTGCCAGAGATTGTTTTTTTATCGGGAATGGATACAATTTTTACCGTTTTTTTTTCTATAAATAAGTAAATGTGATCAGCTTTGTAAAAATGTATTCTCCTCTCCTGTACATACTGCCCACTGTCATCCCCACCACACTCCTCTCCTGTACATACTGCTCACTGTCATCCCCTCCACACTCCTCTCCTGTACATACTGCCCACTGTCATACCCTCCATACTCCTCTCCTGTACATACTGCCCACTGTCATACCCTCCACACTCCTCTCCTGTACATACTGCCCACTGTCATCCCCTCCACACGCCTCTCCTGTACATACTGCTCACTGTCATCCCCTCCACACTCCTCTCCTGTACATACTGCCCACTGTCATACCCTCCACACCTCTCTCCTGTACATACTGCTCATTGTCATGCCCTTCACACTCCTCTCCTGTACATACTGCCCATTGTCATACCCTCCACACCTCTCTCCTGTACATACTGCTCACTGTCATCCCCTCCACACTCCTCTCCTGTACATACTGCCCACTGTCATACCCTCCACACCTCTCTCCTGTACATACTGCTCACTGTCATCCCCTCCACACTCCTCTCCTGTACATACTGCCCACTGTCATACCCTCCATACTCCTCTCCTGTACATACTGCCCACTGTCATACCCTCCACACTCCTCTCCTGTACATACTGCCCACTGTCATCCCCTCCACACGCCTCTCCTGTACATACTGCTCACTGTCATCCCCTCCACACTCCTCTCCTGTACATACTGCCCACTGTCATACCCTCCACACTCCTCTCCTGTACATACTGCTCATTGTCATGCCCTTCACACTCCTCTCCTGTACATACTGCCCACTGTCATACCCTCCACACTCCTCTCCTGTACATACTGCCCACTGTCATACCCTCCACACTCCTCTCCTGTACATACTGCCCACTGTCATCCCCTCCACACTCCTCTCCTGTACATACTGCCCACTGTCATACCCTCCACACTCCTCTCCTGTACATACTGCCCACTGTCATACCCTCCACACTCCTCTCCTGTACATACTGCCCATTGTCATACCCTCCACACTCCTCTCCTGTACATACTGCCCACTGTCATACACTCCACACTCCTCTCCTGTACATACTGCCCACTGTCATACCCTCCACACTCCTCTCCTGTACATACTGCCCACTGTCATACCCTCTACACTCCTCTCCTGTACATTCTGTCCTCTGTCATACCCTCCACACTCCTCCTGTACATTCTGTCCTCTGTCATACATGAGCAGCCAAACCAGTGCATTGTGGGGCAGAGATATCAGTAGAATATTAAAGTATAACTAAAGGCAAAACTGTTTTTAGTTTTGGATGAAGTGGAGAGGGGTTAGAACCCCTGCCAGTTTTTTATTACTGTCCGTGTCCCCGTTAGGAAGATTCACCCTTTCTATTTGAAAGCAAAAGAAAATCCCAAATCTGGGTTGTCACCAGAAAAGTAATAGAGGGGAATCTTCCAATGGGGACACACGTTCTGGTGATTGGTTCCTCACTTTGGAGGGATTTCTTCTCACTTCCTGTCTGGCTATGGGACAGGAAGTGAATATAAATCTCCCCAATGGGACACAGATGGCAAAAAAAAAAAATCTGACAGGGGTTATAACCCTCTACTACTCTATTCAAAATGAAAAAAAAAAAGTTTTGTCTTTAGTTCTGCTTTAAGTATAATGTGCAGTAACCCGTGACCACCGATCACAGCGATCAAATGTGACAACTCCCTGAAATGTGTCCTCTGGGATTCAGGGCTGAAATAAGATTTGTGATTTTTTTAGTGACTTGGAATAATAAAGACGTCACACAAATTGATGGTTTAGCGGATTCCAGTCCTAGATTGTGGACCACCCGGGAAGACCACCTGTTTACTGAAGAGGCCAGCACTATACAGCCAGCACCTGTCACCAACCTGTCCTGAGGGCTGCGCCATCACCCACCGGGTCTGAGCGCCCTCTACATTTGTCTGACAATCCCAGCTTCTCATTACTGGTGAAAAACTTTACAGTCCAATTGAACTTTTAGCTTAAATCAGCTGAATGTGTTCCAGTAGAAAAGCCTGTCCCCTGCCAGCATGTTGCAGAGAAGAACCCCTGATCCCTGTATGGAAACGGTGATCTCTCTGCAGAGGCCCGACACCCCCTGATAAGTCAGGGCAGTCCAAGGCTGGCCATACTGCTTTTGGAAATTGTTCGAAAAAGCATTCGATACGCTCGATCATTCGCCTTTACAAAACTTTAGTGGACTAATTTCGATTATCAAAATGCAAAGTTTTATGGCAAAAAACAACAAACCATCGTGTCGGATTTATTTTTAGCCTAAGACCCCTTTCGCACTGGGGCCGCACGTTAGCGGTAAAGCGGCGCTCGTTTTAGTGGCGCTTTACCACTTTTTCAGCCTCTAGCGCCCTTTAACCTCAAAGAAGGGGTTAAAAACTCCTGTGTTGCAGCGCTTCCGAAGCGCTTTTTAGGCGATTTGGAAGCGCTGCCCATTGATTGCAATGGGCAGGAGTGAGTTGGAAGCACTGTATACAATTATTCAAGCAGGTGGATCCTGAGGAAGCAAACTATTTGTGAAACGCGTTGACCCGCCACGTCACTGTGATAGAGATAAATAAAAGTAAAATAAATAAAAGCAAAATAAATAAAAGATAAATAAATAAATCTCTGTGCTATGGTAGATATGGCGATTTCATTGTTGATGATTTTAACCAGGTTTAAGTTTTAAATGTTATAATAAAGCTGTGCTTTTTAAAGAGGAACTGCAGTCCGCTCACATAATTTGTAATAAAAACATCCTTGCCATTCTGAAGCTTCCCTCCAACCACTTTGCATATTATTTTATATATACTGGGATTCTGTACTTGCCAAATATGCTGCAGAAATCTCCCTCCACTGAGTCTGGCTGCAGCCATCTTAACTGTGGGCAGCTGAAGCTGCAGCCTGTTCACTTCCTGGATTTACACAGATACACATAGACACGCCTCCAGTTCTGCGGCTCTCATTGGCCCTCTTATGACTCATCCCCCCTCCCTTCCTGGCAAACTCTCACCAGAGTTAGAGTGAGAGAGGGAGCTGTGTATGATGTCATAATCCTAGGCTAATGACCAGACCAGAAACAGGAAGTGGGCTGTATAAGGGATTTACTGGCAAAAAAATGCTTTACTATCCAAACTTAAAACAACAAGAGCAGAAGATTTAATAGATGGAAAGATGAAAAAATGACTGAAGGTCCACTTTTAAATATGTGTCTATGTTGTGGTACATTTAAAGTCCCTATTTCCCATCCCCCACCAAGTTTTGCGGTGGGGTGGTTGGAATAATATTAAGCGAGATGGTTTGATTTGGGGATTCCACCAGTGATATCAACAGGATGGGTCAAACTGGGAGATAACAGGTAATGCTCTGCGATGCAGCCAATTAAGCTCAGATTGTGCTTGATTAGCTGCAACCTTGGCTACAGTAGCCGAGAAATGACAGCTGTGAACCCAGAAGAGGACATAATACATGCTGATTTCGGGTCCTTTAGTTGCAGGGTGGATTGGGAAATGGATCGCCTCCTGCTTCTCTGTACTGTAGAAGAATCTCCTGCGGTCCGGGGCTCCCTGGAGGAATGCGAGAGCCTGGGAACCCCCTGTGGGCGCCACCTGCGGGGGGGGGGGGGGGGGGGGGGGGCACACCATAAAAGTAATGGGGTGGTTCTAGATCATTTTTATCTGAAAGCCCTTCGCTGGCTGTAAAGGTTGGTACCAAGCTTGCTTTAACCCCTTGTTTACCATGCTGTTCTTAAACGTACCTTGGAAACACAAGAGGCTATTATTATTATTATTATTATATAGGATTTATATAGCACCTACAGCTTGCACTGTGCTTTACAACAGTACAGGTACAATACAATTCATTACAGGCGGAATCAGAGGGCCCTGCCTGCTTGTTAAAAAAAAAAGAAATTCTCCAAAATAATTATTTCTAACTGGAACTATGGGAGATGTGAGGATAAAGTGTCTAGAGCTTTAGAAATAAGCAGAATTGTAAATCCTCCATAAAGAAAAAAAAAAAAAAAGACATAATAGCGGTTCCCATATTTCATACACCCCCCCCCCCCCCATTCTCTGTATCTTGCTGTATATTCTATAAGATTTCCCCGAGAACTCCCCAACACCAGAGCCAACATTCCTATTCTAATGCAAGACAATGGCGCCATCTAGTGGCAATCAACAAATATACCGTGCAAAAAAGTGTCCCCCGCCTTTCTCAGCTCAGTAAATTGGGATATTATTTGAGTATCTCTATACAGCCAACAATGTACGCAGCACTTTACATACTGCACATTCACATCAGTCACTGCACTCGAGGAGCTTAAAATCTAAGGTCCATAACTCACATACATAGATAAACATCCCCCCCCCCAAGGCCGTTGTGCAAAAAACAAAAGCACCAATGTGAACTAGAGCATCATCTTTCACATTAAAACAAAAAAAAAAAAATTGGGCTAACTTTACCGTTTTTTTTCATATTATTATTATTCATTGGAGTGTATTTTTTCCCAAAATATTGCGTTTGAAAGACCGCAGTGTGACATAAAATATTGCAGCAATTGACATTTTATTCCCCAGGGTCTCTGCTAAAATATATATATATGTTTGGCGGTTCCAAGTAATTTTCTAGCAAAAACTATTGATTTTAACTTAAGAAAAAAGTGTCAGAAAAAGATTTTGACTTTAAGTGGTTAAACTTCCTGCATTTACACCTTGTTTAAAAACTTGGCAGACTGCCCGGATTTTTTTGCTTTAGGCCCCTTTCACACTGGGGCGGTGGCGGCGGTAAAATTCTGCTATTTTTAGTGGCGCTTTACCGTCAATTTCGCTGAGCTATTCGGCCGCTAGTGGAGCGTTTTTACCCCCCCCTAGCGGCCGAGAAAGGGTTAAAACCACTGCAAAGCACTGCTGCAGCAGCACTATGCTGGTGGTATAGCCGCGCTGTCCCATTGATTTCAATGGACAGGAGCGGTGAAGGAGCGGTGTATACACTTCACGGCTCCAAAGATGCTGCTAGCAGGACTTTTTTTCCCGTCCTGCCAGCGCACCGCTCCAGTGTGAAAGCCGCTTGGATGTCTTGGATGTCACCCATATTACTAGCACCGCTCCAGTGTGAATTCCCTCTGGGCTTCAACATTGGAAACACAGCAGCGGCTCTTTCAAGGGCACTTTGCAGGCGCTATTTTTAATGTTATAGCGCCTGTAAAGCGCCCCCAGTGTGAAAGGGGTGTTACACACAGAAGTTTATCCCTTTGATCTAAGAAGGAAGCTTAGTTACAATGTTTCATGTTAAAAACTTGGCAGACTGCCCGGATGTTTTCTTTTGACAGCTGAGTGAGCAGATAAGTCTCTCCACTTGTTATATGAAAGAATCGGCAAACTCTGCAATAGAGATAGTCAGGGGGGTTGAATCGAGATCACGATTTTTTTATCGATTAATTGTGCAGCTCTGATGTGAGCCACCAAAAAAAGCGTGCTTAGGCCGGCCATACATTATACAATTGTCTCGTTCAATTTTCCTTTAGGTTTACCAAAACTATATAATATGAGGTCACACCTAAACACACTGAATATGTATACAATCAGGCGGGTCCTTACACTACGTAGTTGAAGGCAAATCTAAAAGAAATTGAATAAGAAAATTGTATAATGTATGGCCTGCCTAAGGGTGTGTCATATCGTCCCCTCCCTGACCCCCTGGGGTGCACTCAGGTCCACCCAGCCTTAAAGTGTTACTAAACCTACAACAGTAAAATCAGTCGGTATATGCAGTAAAGCATGCTTGTTATATTCACTGTAGTACCTAGGGGGGTTAATCCACTGCATTGTGTAAAAAGGCTGTTTGATCCTGTCTTCTCTGATCCTCCCCTTCAATTACTGTCCCCAATCCGCTCTAAAAGCTCCCTATAGGTCATCAGTTTAGTGCAATTTTGTTTATCACAATTGACGTTTTCAGGCATAGGCACCCTGACGCGTGCATCAATATTTAAACGTGTGTACATTTGGAGGGGCCTCAATTATTTTTTTTATTTTTTGGGGGGGGGGGATTTTGTGCTTGGGTGAAACTTACATTTTTTAGAATTAAAAAAAAAATTCCCCTTCATTTTTTTTTCCCCATCAGATAGGGGACAAATATTTCCCGCGTGGGCTGTGGGAAGAATCCGGGCGACGACCCAGGCGCCAGGACAAAAACTTCTCTTTGGTAGAGCCCCTGATCCAGTACTCGTTGGTCAGCTTCAGCTGATCATGAGATGTGGAATCCATTACTAAACCCCGGACTCGGCATTCACTGGATCTGATCTACCACAGTACACAGAACATGGAAATGCAATTATTGTAGTAAATATAAACTGATATATAGCTTATATTGATTAATCAAATGCGGCTGACGTCACTAAACACTGCAGGACAATTTCTATGGCAACTAAAACAGTGAGTGCGCTTTCACAGGCAGCGATCAGCTATCTATATTTCAAAGAGCTTAAGTTGTATTGGAGGGTTTCCAACCACTTTAAGGTGGTTACTTCATTCAAGTATCTGGGAATACATATCACTTAAGGGGCCAATATGGATCCCCTGATGCAAGTACGGTGGAACCTCGGATTATGAGTATAATCCATTCCAGGAGAATGCTTGTAATCCAAAGCACTTGCATATCAAAGCGAGTTTCCCCATAGAAGTCAATGGAAACGAAGATAATTTGTTCCGCATTGACTTCTATTACATGCAATACCGCATGTGGTCAGAGGTGGGGAGGGGGCGCTGGAGAGCCTCAGAAATACTCGGGGACAGCTCAGCTGACCTCGGAAGCCCTCGGAAACACTCGGGAACTGAATATTTCCGAGTGATTCCGAGTATTACCGAACGGCTCCGAACCGTTCCGAGTGTCACCGGCGCCCCCCCGCACCTCTGGCCAAATGCGGTACTGCACACCCCACTGGCTTGAATTCTGCTCGTTTTGCGAGACAACACTCGCCAAGTGAGTCAGGATTTTTTTTAAAAAGTTGCTCGTCTTTCAAAACGCTCGTTAACCACGTTACTCGTAAACCAAGGTTCCACTGTATTATACTAGGGATCGACCGATTATCGGTGCGGCCGATATTCACTTTAGAAGTATCGGTCAAAAAAACTGACTGATATTACCGATATTGCTTCAAGGGGTTTTACCGGGGCGGTGCTTGCAGCTGCCTGTATACCCCCCGGTCCTGTTCTTTAGAGCAGACGGTCGGCTTTACTGTCATACCAACTGATGCGGCTCAGCAGGCGCTTGGCTGTTATTACAAGCAGAGGGAGGGGACGTCCCCCCCCCCCCACCGCCTCTCGCCCGTCCCACAGGGTGGCCCGAGCAACCAGCCGACACGTCCGCCGGCTGGCCAAAGACCCGAACAAAGCCAATGCTTCGCTCGGGTCTCGGATCTAGTAATGCGGAAAGCGATGTCATGACAATCACTTCCCGGATTACTGGCATCTTAAAGGCGCCAGTGAAAAATAAAGTATTCAAAAATGCCGATCTTGACGTTTTAAATACCTTGAAGTGCAGAGGAGGGGTTTGGGGTCCCCAGATCTCTCCATAAAGAGTACCTGTCACTGCCTATTACTGTCACAAGGGATGATTACATTCCTTGTGACAGCGATAACAGTGATAAAAAACTAAAAAAAAACTAAAAAAAAAGGAAAATGACAGTGTAACATTTTTTTTTTTTTTTTAATGTACAAAATATCGTTTTTGGTATGTGAGGATCTGGAAGTCTTCCAACTCTGCCCAACATCCAAACCTCCACCATATGTAAGATTGGGGTGATCAGACTCAAGTGATAGCCTTTCTTGACGGAACAGAACGCCAGCACAGGACTGGACCAGAAAGAGCACAGAACCCAAAGGATGTACACAGGCACTTTTATTGTGTCATCGAGGTGAGAGTTCTGGGAGCCCCTAGTGGGCATCCAACGCCACGAAAAGTCACCAGATCACCTATCAACGCATGTTCACCTTAATAGTCACACTTTATTTATGCTATTTGAGTAGCACTGAAGTCACCTTTTTTATGTTCTTTATATCATTGAAGGACATTCACTTACATTTACACTTTTATCTATTGTGGTTCTACACTTTGAGGAATTATATTAGTTGTGCATCTTTATGAAACAGCATTATTCACCCAGAAGTTTTTGCGCGAAATCACATACACAATTAATCACTATTGTGCATCTTTTTAAAATATCGGCTATCGGCAGGAGAGGTGGCCGAAATATCGGCACAGAAAAAAAGATATTGGTCGATCCCAATATCATACACCAGTCTCATCTTACTCCGGTACGATTGTATGCTGTGCATCGCATGCCCACCTCCAACCGCATGAGATGTAATACCACGAATGATGATTTTATACATGTAGTTTGGGTACGCCCTGTGGTAGCTCGGTACTGGAAACTGGTGATGGGACTCTTGTCTACTGTCCTGTCGGTACCGGGGCCATGTAGAGTTTGTCTACTGAACGAGGAACAGTGGCCGAGGTATCAACGTACCTTGTTAAAGGAGACAACATTTTTTGGCCAGGAAATCCATTCCACTTATATGGATACAACCCCCCCACCCCCCCCCCCCATCTGTCCGCACATAGATCCAAATGGTAAACCAGGTTTTGCCTTTTGAAAAACGAGGATAGAGAACAAAATACGGGATGTGTGGGGCTCCTCCACCCTCACAATTTCTGCGACTTGAATTGCAAATGTTTCTCATTCTCGTGGTCTTGATGTAATCTTTGGGTACCTGATCATTAGCTTCACTTCTGAATTCGAATCCAAGCGATGTTGTAATTCCATGCTCCACTATTTTGCTGTGAGATGGTTTATTTGCTTTACGTATATCATGGTGCTTATGTTGAGCGCAGTTTTTTTTGTTTATTCTCTCTTTTATTATGCAACAAAAAATACACCAATATATTAGAGCTGGGCGATTTTCTAAAAAAAAAAAAAAAAAAATCTGCGATTTTCTTAAAAAAAAAAAAAAAAATCTAAAAAAATCGATTTGCTTAAATTTTGAATTGATTTGACCGCTCAACTCGATTGAAGATTTGAATTGTTTTTTTCCCCAGCCCTAAAATACATATACAGAAATCGCATTGCTATGTCAACATTCCTTCTTACATATAATGCTTACTTATGCAGTTATTCTCCCCTCCCCCCCCCCCCCCCCACCCCAAAAAAAAGAAACCCTCTCCTCATGTTGAGCACAGTTAACTTATATGTATTAGAGCTGCACAATTAATCGTTAAGAATTGAAATTGTGATTCTTTTCTCTTCCCGATCTTTAAAACAGCATTTCACGATTCTTTTCCAACAAGTGCAGAGAGTTCTCACAGCTGAAAAAAAATAAATAAAAAATCCAGGCAGCCGGAAGTTTTATCACAACATGGTGGATAAGTATAAACAAAGTAACATTTCTTCTTAGATCAAAAGAATGAACTTCTGTCTGTAGATGAGGGAAGTTTAACTACTTCAAGACTAAAAGGTCCCATTCACACCTGAGCTTTTTGTAGTATGAAGCCTGAAGCTACAAAACGCTGGAGGGGAAAAAAATCAATTATTCTCTATGGAGATGGTTCACATCTCCACTCCAAAACGCCTGAAGCCAGAAGCTCCAAAACGCCTGAAGCTCAAGCAAGTTCTAGAACTTTTATTTTTAGGAGGATTTGGGCGTTTTTTTTTTTTTGCTTTTTACATTGGAGACCTTTTGACCTGTACAAAATCGTGGCGAAACCGCCACAAAAATCGCGGCAGTAAAATTGTGCAACTTTCTGCGTGAAAACGCTACGCTCAGGTGTGAATCGGGCAAAACGCGTCTAAATTCCGGCAAAACCGCAGCAAA
Organism: Aquarana catesbeiana; assembly: GCF_042186555.1. Lineage (NCBI taxonomy): Eukaryota > Metazoa > Chordata > Amphibia > Anura > Ranidae > Aquarana > Aquarana catesbeiana. The sequence goes on along the minus strand of NC_133330.1, from coordinate 340,262,192 downwards.
AATCGCAGGACTTTCTGCATGAAAATGCTACACTCAGGTGTGAATAGGGGGCCTTAGGCTCTGTGCACACTGAAGCTCATAAACGGCCGTTTTTGGGTGTTTTTTTTTTTTTTTAACAGCCCATAAACTCCCTTCTATGTTATCCTATGTGTCCATGCACACATGAAAATTTTTGGGCATTTATCAGCAGTGGAGTTTATGGGCTGTTGTCTGAACGCCCTAAAATCTCGTTCAGGAGCTGTTTTTCTGACCACAAAAAAAACGCTTAAAAACGTTAAACGTGCATAAACGCTGATGAATTTCGATAAACGCTCAAAAACGTGGCTCACCAGCGGTTAACGTTTTTGATCCATTGAAAAAAAAAAAAAACGCTAATAAACGCTATTGCAAAAACGTTAAAAAAATGTTGAAAGACTCACTGCAAAGCTACTGGCGATTTTATAATGTTATTTTAACGTCCAGCGTGCATGGAGCCTAAGAGCCGGTTCACACAGGGGCGACTTGTCAGGCGACCTAGGTCGCCTGACAAGTCGCCTCCCGTTCTGTACAATGGAGCCGTTCTAATCGGAGCGACGCAAGTCGCTTCGACTTAGAAAAAGGTTCCTGTACTACTTTGGGGGCGACTTGGGGCGACTTGCATAGACTTCTATACAGAAGTCGTTTTGCAAGTCGCCGTGGCAGTCGTGTGCAGGTCGCCTCGGTGAGGCGACCTGCAAGTGGTGCCGCCCCTGTGTGAACCGGGGCTAAATCTTTTTCTGGCACTTGCTGCTTACAAGTTAAAATCAATATTTATTGCTAGAAAATGACTCAGAACCCCCAAACATTATATACATATATATCTATATATCTAGATATATATCTTTATCTATAGATATCCATATCTATAGATATAGATATCTATGGATATATATATATATATTTTAGCAGAGACCCTAGAGAATAAAATAGCGGTTGTTGCAATTTTTTATGTCACACTGTTTTTGCGCAGCGGTCTTTCAAACACAAAAAAAAAAAAAAAAACACTTTAATGAATAAAAAAAAAAAAACTAAAAACAGTAAAGTTAGCTCAATTTTTTTTGTATACTATAAAAGATGATGTTATGCCCTGAAAATCGCAATCTTTATTCTGAGCAAAAAAATCGCGATTCTCATTTTAGCCAAAATCGTGCAGCTCTAATATAATGTTTTTACATACCTGTCAATAAAAAGTGTTTAAAAAAAAAAACTGGCTCCTAACTTTTTTAGCTGGCTCCTAGATTCAAAGCAAATTTGTCAACCCCCGGCTATAATTTTTTGTGTTTTTTTCTTTTGGCTGCAAATAAAAATATTTGCTCAGGCTACATAAATATTGGAACCTGACGGAGGATTAGATCTGCTGAAAGATCTCCAAAAGCACAGACAGCTGGCACTGCAAATATTTCTTCCTCTGCTGTAAAATGTTATTCCGCTAAAAAAAAGCATCAAAAGTCAATTCTAAACGTTGCAAAGTCACGATGCAATTCCCATATCCCACCACAAGATGGCAGTGTGGCCGTCCATATAAAGGACGATTTATAGGTCGGAGATAAAGTGATGTGATCAGAACTGATTTATGTGATCACATTAAAGGAAGATAATGTAACAAGTCTATTCTTCATGAATGGAGGTGCCGGGGGGATAAGTACATATCTGCAAAGAAATCACTGCGGGACGTAAATCAGAGCGGAATCCGATACACGGGTAACAATCCAAATCCACAGAAATGACATTTTACTGCCACTGCCTTTGGAATGTTTTAGTGACAATTCCAGAATTTCTTCTCTCGGGAACCAATTAAACGGGAATTATTAGAGAAGGTTTGCTCCTGATTAAATCACCAGATACAAGTGGAGTCTGAGGAGGCCGGGTGGGGGCCAAGGGGGGCGGGGGGGACTCCAGGGGATGGACCTCCCTGGGGCATTCATCCTGGTTTGGGCTTTGGCTCTGTTCACACCATTCTGAGCGTGTATGTGGTTCTGCACGTGTAGGGAAACACCTTCATTTTAATGCTGTGGCATCATGCATTTTTGGCATGCACAAGAACGCATGTGTTTGCAGATAGGTGGGGGTGCCTAATGGCGTCATTGCCGGTCTGCAAAAGGGCGGTGCGATTCTGTGTGTTGTGGGAAAGCGTGCAATTTTGTGCATGTTCCCACGAAGATAAAGTGTGAGCGTAGCCTTAGTGACAACTCAATACTTTTTTTTTGGGGTGAATTAAACAGGGATTTTTTTGGCTTCACCCACACCTGTGCTTTTTGAGAAAGTGCGCAAAATCATGCTGCCCTTTTTCAGCTGTGCGGGGTCCAGTGTGTACAATCCACTTCCCTCAAGAACGGGATGAGTCCCCAACTCTGGAATTACTGCGATAATAGAAGGAACCCAGCAACCAGGACCTAAAGGAATGTATACTTCCTAAAGAGCCCCAGGTTCCCATTGTTCTGCAGAGCGCGGTGTATGACCCCCCCTCAGAATCAGAGACAAGCTATAGGTACCCTCCACCAATCAGAGACAAACTATAGGTACACTCCACCAATCAGAGACAAGCTATAGGTACACTCCACCAATCAGAGACAAGCTATAGGTACACTCCACCAATCAAAGACAAGCTATAGGTACACTCCACCAATCAGAGGCGAGCTATAGGTACACTCCACCAATCAAAGACAAGCTATAGGTACACTCCACCAATCAGAGGTGAACTATAGGTACACTCCACCAATCAGAGGTGAGCTATAGGTACACTCCACCAATCAGAGACAAGCTATAGGTACACTCCACCAATCAAAGACAAGCTATAGGTACACTCCACCAATCAGAGGTGAACTATAGGTACACTCCACCAATCAGAGGTGAACTATAGGTACACTCCACCAATCAGAGGCGAACTATAGGTACACTCCACCAATCAGAGGTGAGCTATAGGTACACTCCACCAATCAGAGGGGAACTATAGGTACACTCCACCAATCAGAGACAAGCTATAGGTACACTCCACCAATCAGAGACAAGCTATAGGTACACTCCACCAATCAGAGGCGAGCTATAGGAACACTCCACCAATCAGAGGTGAACTATAGGTACACTCCACCAATCAGAGGTGAACTATAGGTACACTCCACCAATCAGAGGCGAACTATAGGTACACTCCACCAATCAGAGGTGAGCTATAGGTACACTCCACCAATCAGAGGTGAACTATAGGTACACTCCACCAATCAGAGGCGAGCTATAGGTACACTCCACCAATCAGAGACAAGCTATAGGTACACTCCACCAATCAGAGACAAGCTATAGGTACACTCCACCAATCAGAGGCGAGCTATAGGAACACTCCACCAATCAGAGGCGGACTATAGGTACACTCCACCAATCAGAGGTGAGCTATAGGTACACTCCACCCATAAGAAGTGAGCTATAGGAACACTGCATCAGTCAGAAGTGAGCTATAGGTACACTCCGCCAATCAGAGGAGAGCTATAGGTATACTCCACCAATCAGAGGCGGACTAATCCGCTAATTGCAGATCCCTGTCCTAGGAGAAGCGCTCTCCCGGGGGTCAAAAAGACATCAGATCTCATATTTACACTAAAATGCAATAAAAAATAAAAATAAAAAATTGTCATTTAAAAAAAATATTTTTAAAAAAATGGCCCTTTAAGAGCTATGGGCAGAAGTGACGTTTTGACGTCGCTTCTGCCCTGCAATGGTATGGAGACGGGTGGGGGCCATCTTCCCCTCACTCGTCTCCATGCCAGGGAAGGAGCAACATCCGATCACCTCCGCTGCTGCCGACGGCTCTGGTAAGTGGCGGAGGGCACCGGAGCATGGTGAGAGGGGGGCCCCTCTCCCATCACCGATAAAAGTGATCTCGCGGCGAATCTGCCGCAGAGGCCACTTTTATCTGAAAGCGGACCGCCGGCCAAAGAAGAGGATACCAGGGTTATTAACGGATAGTAAATAAATAAATGTAGCGCTATGTGTAAAATTATAAACAAAAAGTGCAAATCTCTAAAATAAATAAATCCTACATATAAATGAATAGAAAATAAAATGAAAAAATTAAGAAATAAAACATGAAAAACTCTGCTTGTGATCAGTGTATCCACACAATTCCCCCACAGTGATTGTTCGTCTTCAAAAGGAGTGCACACCACCAGTAAAAATGCGCGCTCACCTTCCAGATGAGTCAAAACTCATATGCGGATCTCCCCACGAGCTCTTTGCTCTCACTTCCTCTTCCCAATCAATGGTGGGTGATCCAGATGGCTCTTTTCTTAATGGTAACTCGGCTCATTAATATCCAAAGAAGCGGATCATCTCCCAGCTTGGCTCAAGATTCCATGAGTTCAGGACATGTAAATAATAAGTATAGAGACCATAGTGTTCTCCGTATACAAATTTATTCAAAGCCCCCAAACAGACAAGTTGCAATTATAAGATAAAAACTTTTAAAATCACATAAAAAGCTCCAGAGTAGCACCGCTGTGTCCACATACAGATTATCAGCACCTCCCTTCTAGACGCGTATCGGCCAATCACAGGCCTTCCTCAGTAGATCTGCATGATACTGGGGTTATGGCAGCTAGCTGCTGCCATAACAACGATATTTCTCTTCAAAGTTAAGACGTATATCAGCGTGCGGCGATCCGTAAGACTCCTTTTACACTGGGGCGTTTTTCAGGCGCTTTAGCGTTAAAAAAAAGTGCCTGTAAAGCACCTGAAAGAAGCCTCATCTGCAATCCCAATGTGAAAGCCTGAGCCCTTTCACACTGCCAGCCCCCGAAAAACGCTGGTAAAGCGCTGCTTGGGACCCCTTTCACACTGGGGCGTTTTTCAGGCGCTGGCAGTGTGAAAGGGCTCGGGCCATCTGCGCACCCAGCCCGGTGGCAAAAACACGAAAACGCTGCAAAGAAGCTGCTTGCAGGACTGTTTTTGATGCCCTGCCAGCGCAGCGCCCCAGTGTGAAAGCACTCAGCCTTTCACATTGGGATTGCAGATGTGGCTTCTTTCAGGCTCTTTACTGGCGCTTTTTTTTTTTAACGCTAAAGCGCCTGAAAACCGCCCCAGTGTGAAAGGGGTCTAAGTGGTTAAAAAGCACGGAAGAAATCTTTTTGAACCAATTTTCAAGTGTACACTGGCGGGGAGACATGAAATTGTTTTTAATGCCATGGATACTTATATATTATTAGTATATTGGAAGTAAGTGATGTTCATGTTCTTTGATCTGCTTTTCTTTTGGGGGGGGGGGGTCTTTATATGTAATACTAATTATCCCTTTGATTTTGTAATCCCCCCCATATGAACCCTGATGAAGGATTCTCTGAAACGCGTCGGTTCAGTGAGACTTACCAACTTCCATTTACGGTTTTCTTTCCATTACACTTCCATTTGTATCCATATTTATATGTATTTTGCTTCAAGTGTATTTTGTATTTTTTGTCCTGATTTGTACATATTTTGTTGCTGGTTATGTAATAAAATTATATCTTTTACTTATATTGTATCAATTGCGTGGTAGAGCCTTTAAAATCCCGCTCCAGGGGAATTCATGTTTTCTTTCATGTATATGGGATGTGGCACACCCTTTTAACCTACTTCCTGTCAGATTCTCTCTTTTTTTTAAAAGCGCGGAGAACATTAAAAGGTCTTTTCTTACTATCCAAATAGCTTTCTATGTGTGCCTCAGAGAGGAAGCAATCCAGTTGGAGAAAGGAACTGTTTGCATATTAAATTATCACTCAGAGCTCTATAAAGTTTCTTACCTGCTTAAGCAGTTTTATGTATCCTAGAGAGGAAGAGAGGAAGACAACGCCACTGGAGAAGGAGACTGAGCACTGCATTTAAAAAAGCACTGAGAGCCTTATAAAGCTTTCTTTCTTACCCTCTACACCTGTATAGCCCCCCGACGGGCTCTAGAAAGGAGGAAATGAAAGTTTGCTGCTAATTACTGACCATTGGCTGTTACATCGCAGAGAACTGTTGACAATTCCAATCATGTGCAAATCAAATGCTGAAAAGTGCTGTTGCTGCTACTTTCAGATACTCATTTCTACTGGCTGAAGATTATCTCGCCTGCTGATAGTTTCTGCCGCTTGCTGATAATAACTGCCACTGTTTGTTACCATTTTTGGACAGTCGCCTAAATCTGCAAAGAGACCGAGTCTCTTCTTCTATATCATGATCTGCAGACATTCATTACTACCTACTGAAGATTATCTTATCTGCCGATAGTGCCTGCGTTTTTTTTCTTGTTTTTTTTTTTTTTTAACTACCATTTGCTGATAGTCGCTGCAATTTGCAAAGCAACTGAGCTTCTGTTCATACATTTTTTTCCTTCCACAAAAGGGAGGGGCTATTTACGAAGGATGGCTGCTACCTGCTGCTGACTTTTAATAAACCGACACTCACCTGTTCCACGGTCCAGCGATTCGGCCGCCCAAAGCCACACTCCTCTCCCCCTCCTCTTCGTGGCACCGACATTGTAAGTGTGGGGCTGTGACAGTTTGCGGCTTCACAGCCGGGCGCGCAGTGTGCATGCGCGAGCCGCGCTGTGCTCCGTCAATGGCCAGGCAATGTTCTGGGACCTGTGACGTGTCCCAGAACATTGCCGGGCGGGAGGGGCTGCCTAGGGGGAGAGGAGGAGTCGCCTAGGCGGCCAGAAATTGGAAGGAGGAAGTGGGACAGGAAGTCCCACTCCAAACCAGGTACCCAGCCCCCCCCCCAAAAAATGACATGCCTATTGTGGCATGTCAGGAGGCGAGGAGTACTTAAAGCGGAAGTTCTATTTTTGGGTGGAACTCCACTTTAAGTTAGTGCGTGCATGCGCGGGAGTGACATCATCGCGGCTCCGGCCAATCACAGCGCCGGAGCCACAAAACCCAGAAGTAACCCCCGGGAGCGATGTCGGCCGCCGGAGCGGTGAACGAGGATCTCAGGTAAGTAATTCATAATGAGCTAGTATGCTATGCATACTAACTCATTATGCCTTTGTCTTGCAGGTTGGTTTTTTTTTTTGTTTTTTTTTGGATTTTTTTTTTTTTTAGGATTTATAACCACTTTAATAAGATCAAGGAACATTTAAAAAAAATTAGATTAAAGCCTCTCTCATGGATAGGTAGAATTACTGCCTTAAAAATGAATATCTTACCCAGGATGATCTACACTTTTAAAATGATTCCAATAGCGGTATCTCGGGTGTATTTTAGGAAATTAAGATCAATGGTAATCAGATTTTTTCTATACAAAGCTAGAGTATTTCCAAATAATTTATCAATATAACAATAGGTCGGATACGAAACCACCTTGGTGGCCTTACCAGTAAATACTCTATTATTGAAGTCAATTATTCACTGTTATATGAAACTTATGTACAAATGTTAATATGATTGTACTAATGTTTTTTTTCAAACATTAATAAAAGCTTTTTGTTTAAAAAAGAAAAAAAAAAAATCAATGCTACTAAAATATATATGGGTACGTAAACATCCTAGGGTTGCATATGCAACATTGGTGAAGGAAAAAAGGGCAGGGGGACTAGCAGCACCGGATTTCGAGAAATATTATCAGGCCATCTCTGTCTCCCGGATTGCAGAGTGGATTCATAACAAAGAGGGGAAAATATAGAGATAATACAAAGTAAGGTAGATCTACGAAGGATGGTTTGGATACCACGGCAATATCGGGATTTATCTACCAGCACAAACCCACCAACTAGAAACACTTTTAAGATTTGGGACGAATTAGGGAGATTGCATCACTGGGAATACAATTCACCGCTAATGTCTATATTGGCCACAAATTATTTCAAACCAGGGAAAAAGAAGAACACATATATTTCATTAGAAGGGCAAAAGAGAAGAGGAAATACTGCAAGATGTGATGTAAGGTAATAGGATATATACGTATGCTTTAATCACACAGAAATGTGGAAATAAAGAACTAGATAAATGGAGGTATGCACAATTAAAGCACTTTACACAATCATTACCACAACCATTGCGGGGAAAAGGACACATGAAGTTAATAGAGAAATTATTTTGCTCCCCTCTTGGTTTAAATTGAAGTATATCTAAAATTTCGATTAAGGAAGTAGAACCTGAATCCCCCCCCATCTGGGAAAGTGGGAGGAGGAGATAGGCTTCCTTAGGGATGAGGAACATAAAAGGAAAATCCTTAGGACAGCCTGTTTCTCCTCAAGCGATATAAGAACAGTGGAGATGCGCTATAAACTTCTGGTGAGATGGTAAGTGACCCCACAGAGAGCGCACAGGCTCGGGGCAGAAGGCCCCCCCAACTTGCTGGAGGGGATGTGACGCCCCGGGGACCGCATCTGTGGTGGGAATGTACAAAGAAACAAGCTTACTGGGGGGAGAATTATAGCAGCGATCCATCAAATAACGGGAGAACGGATTCAGAACGATCCCTGGGAATGTCTATTTCATGATACGAGACAGACGGTGGCCCAATACAAGAATACCTTAGTACCATGCCTTCTAAATGCAGCTAAAGGTCTGATCCCAAGCCTAAAGCCGCGTACACACGAGCGGAATGTCCGACAGAAAAAAGTCCGACAGAATCTGACTGAAAATTCTGACGGACCTAAAAATGGAACATGTTCTAAATATTTCCGACGGAACCAATTCCTATCGGAAAAACCGATCGTCTGTATGCTGTTCCGACATACCAAATACGACGCATGCTCTGAAGCAAGTACGAGACGGAAGCTATTGGCTACTGGCTATTGAACTTCCTTTTTCTAGTCCCGTCGTACATGTTGTACGTCGCCGCGTTCTGGATGGTCGGACTTTGGTCGGACTTTGGTTTGACCGTGTGTAGGCAAGACCGCTTGAATGGAATTCCGTCGGAGAAACCTTCGGAGTTTATTCCAACTGCAAAACTGGTCGTGTGCACGCGGCATAAGGAGAACTCAAGAAGTGCCCAATATAAAGGAGTGGGGAGTAAGAGTGGAAATGGTGAGAGCCATCGAGGAAACAATCCATACAGTAGAGGACTCATTGGATATATATTGGAGCATATGGGGAAAATGGATGGAGTTTAAAAAAATCAGAGGGCTGGAGGAATTTGATGGAGGTTTAGGGGCTCAGGGGGAGGGAGAAGAGAGGGGGGTTACCTTTTTTTTTTTTCTTGTGGGGTTTGGGGAATAGGGAGAATAACTGTATATTGTAAGGAATATATGTAATAAGGAATGTTGACATAGGAATGTGATTTTTTTATATGTATTTGTGTATTTTTGTCTATATAATAAAAGAGAGAACAATAAAAAACACAATTTTTTTATTGACACTACTAAGGGCACTAGGCGCAACAACATACACTCTCATTATTACACTCACATTGTGGGAACACAATTAGGCAGGCCATAACATGGGTCGAATTTCGAAAGAATTTTCTTTCGAAAATCTTATGTAAGAATTTTCGCTCGAATTTTGCACCATTAGTGGGACTGCAGCAAAAGCCGATTTTCGGGCGGCCATCAATTTTGAGTAATCGGGCATGTTGGAAATTTTTGGAAAAACAAACGATTTTCTAATCAATGATGGGAGAATCATGCGAGAAATGTAAATCGAAAAAGAAATACTCATGTGCAAGGAAAGAAAATTCTCGGGAAAAAAAAAGAAGATTCCCAGCCACGAAAATTCTTTTCTGTAGCAACGGGAGGTGAGATTGAAGGCTTGGTCGGTCGAATTTCTAAATCAATGGTGGCGCCATCGGATCACAAAACTCACGAAATTTCAGATTTTCAAAAGAAAATTCTTTTCGAAATTTGACCCATGTATGGCCAGCCTTAGGTTGTATGCAGCCCACCCATCACAAGACAAGCCACATATCAATACCTACAAGGTTGCGTGGGGTATCCTACACATTTTTTGTTATATTCCACCAATCAGAGGCAAGCTATAGGTATACTCCACCAATCAGAGATGAGCTAGAGGTACACTCCACCAACCAGAGACAAGCTATAGGTACACTCCACCAATCAGAGAGGAGCTATAAGTACACTCCACCAATCAGAGAGGAGCTATAGGTACACTCCACCAATCAGAGAGGAGCTATAAGTACACTCCACCAATCAGAGAGGAGCTATAGGTACACTCCACCAATCAGAGAGGAGCTATAGGTAAACTCCACCAATCAGAAAGGAGCTATAGGTACACTCCACCAATCAGAGAGGAGCTAAAGATACACACTTTACCATTAAATGATTTCTTCTTCTTTCATCCACAATAAATCAGTACTTTTTCAGGTCCTTCTATGTACAGTCCCAATCCATCACATACGTATATTGCTTTTTTTGTAAAATATATACCGGATATACCTATATATATATATATATATATATATATATATATATATATATATATATATATATATATATATATATATATGTGTGTGTAAATGGATAGATAGATAGATAGATAGATAGATAGATAGATAGATAGATAGATAGATAGATAGATAGATAGATAGATAGATAGATAGATAGATAGAGATAAACAAAAAAAACTATAAAAAAATAAAAGAATATACATCCTTTCATTACTGAAAATACATTTGATACAAAATTTATTTCATAATTAATCACTCATTATCATTTTATTACCAGGATTATTATAAGAATTTCTATATATTCACGGATTCCTATTTACAATGTATATCTTATATCATACATTCTTATGTTAAACCGTTTCCCAGTTGATAATGTACAACGTAAAGCACAACTATTATGTACTGTGAACCCCGATGGCTCTTATATACCTATGTATGGTTTTTACTCCATTATACACAGTTCTTGAGGAAGCGGCCCACCGCAGTGCCTCAGAATGCATTGATGAGGTTTTTGATTCTTCAGGAAGACCGGCACCACTCCCTCTCCTCTCTACATGGGGGGTGCAGTTAAGATAGTCCTCTGACTTTAACAGAGAAGTAGAGATAAATCTCTTTTGGCCGTACTTCTCCTGTACATCACAGGAAAGCACTTTGTTCTGCACTCCTTTAACTTGTATTGATCTGGTATGGGGCATTTTGGCCGACATCATTCAGTTAGTCCAGGCTCTGGGGGGGGGGGGATTCAGATTCCTGACCAGCAGCTGGCTCAGCCTCTCAGCATGCCGCTTCAAGCCTGAGCCGGTCACTCCCGCCCCCTCCACAGCCCCGGCGCTCCAGTGAACACTGGAGGGCCAAAGCAGAGAGCTGGTGACTGACAGTCACTGGCTCTCTGCTCACTGAAGACTGAGAACCGATCAATAAGCGGTCTTTGATCGCTCAGTTCTTGGTCTTAGAGACGGCAGGGGACCAATGCTGCATCCACCTAGGTGAGTACATAGGTTTGTTTTTTTTCAGAACCCGATACTTCTCTTTTAAATATTTGGGGGAGGGGTGTGGACATCTCTGATCATCTTATATGGACCACTGATACAAACAACAGCGTGTACAAGGCCCATCAACACCTTTACTCTTTGAGGAGATTGAAGTGTGCTGGTCTTGGTGCAACAATCCTCACCTCCTTTTACCGGAGAAGCCAAAACCATTACACAGAGCAGGTAAGTATAAAATAAAAAAAATGATGGCTTTAAAGCGGAGGTTCACACAAAAATGGAACCTCCGCTTTTCGGAACCCTCCCCCCCTCCGGTGTCACATTTGGCAGACACCAACGCGTTTCAACAAATTGACTTCTTCAGGGGATGAAGATGTCCACTTGAGAACGATATCCGGAGATATTCAGCATTATCTAACACGTTTTGGGTCTACACTGTCAGGGCTGGGCTCAGCCCTTCCTTTTCTAAGATGGCTGCTCAGCTGTCGGCTAATTGCCAGCTCCTATCTCTCCACAGTGACTCACCTGTTGATGATATCCTGCTCGTCAGTCCTGCCTACTTAAGCCATCCAGCCCAGATGATCTCTGCCTTCGCCTTGGTCACATCTCTAGAGACACTCTCCTGTGTTCCTGTTAAATACTCGCTTGGCTGACATTCCTTCTGGCTCCAGATCCTGCTTGCCGTTTTACTACGCTCATCTCTGGCTCCCTGACGTTTTGGCTTGTCTGACTATCCGTACCGGTTCCTGAACTCTGGCTATGTTTTGACTACGTTTACTCGGTTTACCTTTTTATTATTATTATTATTAAACAAGTGTGATTTAACTGTACTTCTGTCTCAGTCTGATTCATGGTTTCTGACACTCTCGTTATGTATTGCTATATTGGCACTACTTAGTGATTCTGTATTGTAATACTTTTGTAAAACGTTTTTCCTCTTTTGAGATTTTTTTTTAACATTGCTTGAATACATTTTGTAATTTTTTAACCTCTATATCATCTTTACTTTTTTCTACTATTTTTTGGGTATTATTTAGTCCCCTCTCATATCCCCTTGTGGGTTTTCTGTATTGTATTACAGTGATAGATACCCCTCTCATCTTTGGGTCCAAGAACCTAGCTGCATTCACTGTAACAATCACTTTAATATGGAATCATCTCCCTTTGTGACTGAATGTTGAACAAATTGGTGTTAATATATTATTATTTTTTTATCTTCAAGCTTTTATTTATATGTTTACATATATATATATTTTTTTGTCCTTATTTTATTGATTTTAGAACCCGAGTACAATATTTCATTTCTTTGTATCACATATTTTTGAAATAAAACGGAACAATAATATTCTTATTATTAACAAAGACCCAATTTTTGAAGAAATAGTTCTCGTGTATCTCCGGGTGCCTCTGCTGACCTCACCTTCAGTTCTCTTCTTTTTGGGGCAAAACCCCTCTAATGTGAGATCCTAAAATGCTCATGTCTGGTCTTTGCATCGGCAGGTGAACACAAGCTGGGAAGTTTGCCATCTCCAACACCGCACCGCGTGAAGGCTGAACACCGAAGGATGTATCAGAGTAAACCATTAAGACCCCTTTCACACTGGGGCGTAGCTTTACCGGTGCTTTACCGCTGTTATAGCAGCGCTTTTCGGCCGCTAGCGGGGCGCTTTTAACCCCTGCTAACGGCAGAAGAAAGGATTAAAAGTGTCTGTGTTGCCGCTTTGCAGGCGGTTAGGCAGCGTTGCTCATTCATTTAAATGGGCAGGGGTGGTGGAGGAGCGGTGTATACACTGCTCCCGCACTGCCCCAAAGAGGACTTTTTTCCTGTCCTGCAAGTGCTCCGCCCCCAGTGTGAAAGCACTCGGGCTCTCACACTGGGGTGGCTCGAGAGGCGCTTTACGGGTGTTGTTTTTAGCGCTAAAACACCTCAACACGCCCCAGTGTGAAAGGGGTCTTAGGGTGAATTTGCATAAATGAAGTGTACTTTTGTACACTTTATTTAAAGTTTATACAAAAATAAACAAGAAAAAAAAAAAAAAAAGAAGCAGCACACCACAATTCCCCCTACCGCAGTCGAGAAGGAACAGCTGCAGAGAGGTAAAGCGTTCAGGAATCTGTCCGTTCTCAACTGCAGTAGGGGGTAGTGTGGCGTGATTTTTTTTTTTTTTCATGTTTATTTTTGCAAAAACTTTATCTAAAGTGTACAAAACTACACTTCATTCATGCCATGCAATTCTGTACAGTGTACTGTGATAAAACGCTGCATTGTCTGCATTTTAGCACAGCTCCGGGCTGCATTGCAGTGTAACTGGGACATACAAAAAACAAATTCCTTTCTATGTGTCCTTGCGGTGACAGTCCATTTTTAAAATGCAGTACAAACGCCTGTCATGGCACTGTATGTGAAGTCACCCTCACACTGGACCTGGTCCACCCCCCCCCCCCTCCCCCGAGCCTCCCGTGTTTTCCGTGAGAAGCTCATAAACTAAGGGAAACGTTCGATTCACAAAATCTGAGACCGGAAAGAAGGGCGGAGTCTGATCCTGACTGAGAGACACAGCCTGAAGTTGTGGCAGCAGCTTAATGACCAGAAAAGGTGGAGCATAGGGGGGGTGGGGGGGTTAGAAGAAGAGGGGACTTACGTGAATCTTCCCAGCGCAGGAGGTGGAGCTTCCAGGCGGAGTAGTAGAGAAAGCCTAGTACCAAGAAGAGGCAGAGAGCCAGCAGCAAGTTCCTCATGAACACCAAAACTCCCATCTTCATAGCATTCCCGCGCTCCTACATGACCTGCGGCAAAGAGAAATAAAGAGACATCGCAGTTCAGAGGGTACACAATGACAACATCTGTACACAGCCAGGTCATGCACAAGGCAAGCTAGGCGGGAGTGTGGGGCTCACCGGGTGTCCAGGGGCCCCAGATACAACGTTCACACCCCTGCAGTAAACCAGGTGGATCATACGATTGGTCAGTGCTCTGCAGCGGTCGGTCACTGTACAAGGAAGGATGCTTCTAGGTGATTTGCTCAATAAGCCAATTAACCTACCAGCATGTCTGTGGAGTGTGGGAGGAAACCGGAGCACCCGGGAGGAAACCCACGCAGGCACAGGGAGAACATGCAAAACTCCATTGTCGTGGTTGGGATTTGAACCGGCGACTCTAGTGCGGCTAGGTGGAAGTGCTAACCACTTAGCCGCTGGGCTGCCCCTGTCAGTCAAATCACAGAGGCTGCCGACGCCCCCTCCTCCAGACTGACATCCACCGATCAAGGCATTTTGATATTTGTATAACCCCTCCCACCGCTTGCATCAGGACTGAGGGCTCTTGAGAGGAGAACTGAGGCGGGGGGGATGGGATGTTCTCAGGAAGCTCTGTACAGCCCCCTCCCACCAGCCATCATCTACCTGCATTGCATAGAGAAACACAAAGACCCAATGATGATATCACTGGTCTAAAATAAGTATGTCATAAAAGTGAAAAGGATTTTTTTTTAATTTTATTATCATGTTGATGAGGGGGGGAGGGGGACCAGGTGAGGGCAAAATATAAAACAGATTAAACTTCAGGTTTAAGGTCTCGAGTTTGCATTCTATGCATTAGGATAAAAAGCCTTATTTGCTGCAGCCCCCCCCCCCCCCCTTTTTCTTACCTGGACCCGGCCGCTCCAGCTGCTGCCTTGGGTCCTCATTGGATAAATCGATAGCAGCAGGAGCCATTGGCTGCTGTCAATCAAATCCAGTGACACGCCAGCGGGAGGCGGGGCCGAGTCCTCCTGTCTGTGTCAATGGACGCAGCAGCGGGACTCGTGAGCGCGCCCGCACGGGTGCCCCCCCCCCATTGAAATCGTCTCTCTCCGTGGGGGCACCTAATGAAGAAGAGGGGCCAGAACCGCCGCCAGAGGACCCCAGAAGAGGAGGATCGGGGCTGCGCTGTGTAAAACCTGACCACAGAGCAGGTAAGTATAACATGTTTGTTATTTGAAGAAAAAAAAAAATGACCTTTACAATCACTTTAAGTGCAGCTTTTATTAAAATCATTTCTGTTGATCTGGTCATGGGGGTCCTTGTTTGGGGCACCTTTTAGGGCGACAACCCTTTGCCTCTGTCTTTAGCGTTGTGTTATTTGTAATACTTTTTTTTTTTTCTTTTTTTTTTTTTTTTCTTTCTTTATTTGTAATACTTTGCTGTTGGTATTTGTGACAAATTCCTTATATATTTCTTAACCAAAAAAATAGCTGCCGGCGTGGGAATTGTTTTAGTTTACATTTTCGTTTTTATTGGTTTGGAGCGTGGGGAATTCATTCTTGTATATATAAAAAAAAAAAAAAAAAAATAGATACAGCCTCCCTTTTGAGTTTGTCTTTCATAGAGATAAATACGAATTTTTTAGAGAAGTTTAACCGCTTCAGCCCCGGAAGATTTTACCCCCTTCCTGACCAGAGCACTTTTTGCGATTCGACACTGCGCCGCTTTAACTGACGATTGCGCGGTCGTGCGATGCTGCACCCAAACAAAACTGACGTCCTTTTTTTCCCACAAATAGAGCTTTCTTTTGGTGGTATTTGATCACCTCTGCGGTTTTTATTTTTTGCGCTATAAACAAAAAAAGACCGATAATTTTGAAAAAAAAAAAAAAGCTATATTTTTTACTTTTGGCTATAATAAATATCCACCAAAAATATCTAAAAAAAACATATTTTTTCCTCAGCTTAGGCCGATATGTATTCTTCTACATGTTTTTGGTAAAAAAAAAAAAAAAATTTGCAATAAGTGTATACTGATTGGTTTGCGCAAAAGTTATAGCGTATACAAAATAGAGGATAGTTTTATGGCATTTTTATTATTTTTTTTTTTTATTATTAGTAATGGCGGTGATCTGCGATTTTTATCGTGACTGCAACATTATGGCGGACACTTTTGACACTATTTAGGGACCATTGTCATTTATACAGCGATCAGTGCTATAAAAATGCACTGATTACTGTGTAAATGTCACTGGCAGTAAAGGGGTTAAATACTAGGGGGCGATCAAGGGGTTAAGTGTGTCCTAGGGAGTGATTCTAACAGTGGGGGGGAGGGGCTTCCACTGACATGACAGCGATGACTGCTCCTGATGACAGGAAGTAGTAGATCCCTGTCATGACACAAGGCAGAACGGGGAAATGCCTTGTTTACATAGGCATCTCCCCATTCTGAGGCTCCGTGACACGATCACCGGGACACCGGCAGACATCGAGTCCGTGGGTCCCGTGGGCACGGTCACGAGGTATGCGGCGGGCGCACGCCTGCTAGCCCCGACAATTAAAGGGGACGTACAGGTACGCCCATTTGCCCACCGCTGCCATTGTGCCGACGTATATCGGCGTGCGGCGGTCGGCAAGTGGTTAATAAAAAGAATGAATCATCTTTACAGAAGTATTCACCACCGTGAAATGTTCTACATTATGTATTGTTATAACCTGGATTTAAAATAGATTTTAATATGATTTTATGATCTGTTTTATACAATTATTATCCCTTCCATGCCTAAGCCTATTTCTGACATTTGTTGCTTACAAGTTAAAATCCATATTTTTTTTTTTGGCTAGAAAATTATATTATATATTTTTTTTTAGCAAAGACCCTTGAGAAAAAAAAGGCGCTCATTGCAATATTTTATGTCACACGGTATTTGCGCAGCAGTCTTTCAAAACGCAATTTTGTGGGGGAAAAAAAAAAAAAGACACTTTCATTAAGTAAAATTAAAAAAAAACTAAACAGTAAAGTCAGCCCAATTTCTTTGTATAATGTGAAGATGTTATGCCGAGTAAATAGATACCTAACATGTCACGATTTGAAATTGCGCACGCTCGTGGAATGGTGACAAACTACGGTACCTAAAAATATCCATAGGCGATGCTTTAAAAAAAATTAACAGTTACCAGGTTAAAGTTACAGAGGAGGTCTTTTGCAAGAATTATTGCTCTCTCTCTGATGATCTCGTGATACCTCACATGTGTGATTTGCGGGCGCATCTTACGTACCCTGTTTCCCCGAAAATAAGACCTAGTGTGATTGTCGGTGATGGCTGCAATATAAGCCCTACCCCCCCCAAATAAGCCCTAGTTAAAGTCCTTGTAGGTCTTATTTTCAGGGTAGGGCTTATCTTCGGGGAAACAGGGTATACGTTTTCTCAGTTGCGCGAGAACGAGGGGATGGGGGCGCTTTAAACTTTTATTTTTCTTAATTGTCCCTTTAAAAAGAAAAAAAAAATTTGATCACTTTTATTGCTGTCACAAGGAATGTAAACATCCTTTGTGACAGTAATAGGTGGTGACAGGTCCTCTTCATGGAGGGATCGGGGGTCTAAAAAGACCCCCAAATCCCTCCTTTGCACTTAAAAGTTTTCAAAAATTTTATGTGGTGATTCTGAATATTGTAATTTTTTTAAATCGGCACCATTGGCAGCCGAGTAAACCGGAAGTGACGTTGTGAAGTCGCTTCAGAAATTTTACATCGGAGATTCGATCGGAGCCGAATCCGGCTTTGTTCAGCTCTCAGCCTAGCCGGTGGAAGGGGGGCCGTCCCCTCCCGCTCCTTTAGGATAACAGCCGAGCGGCTTTTTAGCCGCATCGGTTGTCATCACTAAAAGCCAACGGACCGCTCTAAAAAACCTGTACCGGGGTGATGCCTACAGCTGCATATCACCCCGGTATAACCCCTTCGAGCCATGAATGTAAATTTTGATACGGTCGGCCTGAAGGGGTTATTATTATTATACAGGATTTATATGGCGCCAACAGTTTGCACAGCGCTTTACAACATGAGGGCAGACAGTACAGTTACAATACAATTCAATACAGGAGGGATCAGAGGGTCCTGCTCCTTAGAGCTTACAATCTAGAAGGGCGGGGACAAAGGGGTTGTAAACCCTCGTGTTCATCCTTTGCATTAAAGTGGAGTTCCACCCACTTTTACAACTCTTCACCATCCCTCACTAAACTCTGCACTGTAAACAAATTGGATTTTTTTTTTTTTTCTCAGCACCTACTGTATATCTGCTGTATTCATTTTTCACTTCCTCCTCCCTGGCCACGGCCCATCGCATCATTTCCTGTTTGCAATGCCTTCTGGGAAGGGGCGGCAACTTCCTCTGAAACTGCCGTTGCTATGGAAACCTGACCTGAAACCTATTACACTGCTTGTGCTGCACTGAGCATGTGCGAGATCTGCAAGGATGAGATGCAGGAAGAAATACAGTCTGGCTTCAGATGCCCACACTTAACCACTTCCCTACCCACATATAGTCATATGACGTCCTGGGATGGGATCTCCCATCCTGGGTGGACGTCATATGACGTCCTGGTATTCCCGGCCGGCTAGGGGGCGCGTGCGCGCCACGTTGCTCGGGACCCGGTGCGTGTGCCCGGCGGCCGCGATGTCCGCCGGGCACACGCGATTGCCCGTTAGCCGGGCCGGACCGTGGATCTGTGTGTGTAAACACACAGATCCACAGCCTGTCAGCTCTGAGGAGAGCGATCTGTGTTCCCAGAACGGAGGAACACTGATCGGTCTCCTCCCCTTGTGCGTCCCCTCCCCCTACAGTTAGAAGCATTCCCTAGGAAACATATTAACCCCTCCCCGCCCCCTAGTGGTTCACCCCTTCACTGCCTGTCACATTTACACAGTAATCAATGCAATTTTATAGCATTGATCGCTGTATAAATGTGAATGGTCCCAAAAATGTGTCAAAAGTGTCCGCCATAATGTCGCAGTCATGAAAAAAAAATCGCGATTTTTTTTTTTTTTAAATGCCATAAATCTATCCCGTATTTTGTAGACGCTCTAACTTTTGCGCAAACCAATCAATATACGCTTATTGCGATTTTTTTTTACCAAAAATATGTAGAAGAATACGTATCGGCCGAAACTGAGGAAAAAATGTGTTTTTTTAAAAAAAAAATTGGGATATTTATTACAGCAAAAAGTAAAAAATATTGTGTTTTTTTCAAAATTGTCGCTCTTCTTTTGTTTATAGCGCAAAAAATAAAAATCGCGGAGGCGATCAAATACCACCAAAAGAAAGCTCTATTTGTGGGGAAAAAAGGACATCGATTTTTTTTGGGTACAACGTTGCACGACCGCGCAATTGTCGTTTAAAGTGCGACAGCGCTGAAAACTAAAAATTGGGCAGGGAAGGAAGGGGGTGAAAATGCCCGGTATTGAACCGGTTAAGATGGCCGCGGCCTGCTGTAAGTTTATAAAATAACAAACTACTGCTATAAACTAACAAAACAGACCTTAGTTTACAGACTAACTTTACTAGAATACATTAAGCTTGTGTATTATAGGGGTACTTTTATTTAAAAAGTATAAATTCGGCCGGAACACCACTTTAAGGTGAAAAAACACCTGTCAGTGACGCCCCCCCCCGTTTTACTTACCTGAGCCCTGGAACTTGACCCGGTGGGGACACGCTGTCTCTCTGCCTGGGGTTCTTGGCTCTTGATTCGATAGATTGATAACAACGCAGCCATTGGCTCCCACTGCTGTCAATCAAATCCAATGACGCGGGCGCCGGGAGGCAGGGCCGAGTCATACATTCGATGGCTATGGCCGCCGAATTTTGGACTCGGGAGCGCGCCCGCAAGGTTACCCCCCCCCCCGGGAGAGCGTTTCTCCTAGGGGGTTATCTGATGTGGGGAGGAGCCAAGAGAGCCGCCGGGGGACCCCAGAAGAGGAGGTTCGGGGCCACTCTGTGCAAAACGAGCTGCATAGTGAAGGTAAGGATGATATGTTTGTTAAAAAACTGCATGCGCAGTAGGAAACAAGCCGCAAGGCTTCACTTTCTGTTTCCCTTAGTAAGGATGGCGGCGCCTGCACCCGGAGCTGAGTGACGGGTCGGCTTCAGGTGCTGACATGGCGGGCTCCCTGGACAGGTAAGTGTCCTCATATTAAAAGGTAGCAGCTGCAGACTTGTAATTTAATTTTTTTCCCAGGCGTAACTCTGCTCTGTATTTTTTGCTAGAAAATGACTTAGAACCCTCAAATATCGTATAATATATATATATATATATTTTGCAAAGACCCTAAAGAATAAAATGGTGGTCGTTGCAATATTTTATGTCACACTGTATTTGCGGTCTTTTAAACAAAATTTTCTGGGAAAAAACACACTTCAATGAATTAAAAAAAATAAAAAACAAAGAGTAAAGTTAGCCCAATTTTTTTGTATAACATGAAAGGTGATGTTACGCCACGAGAATCGTGATCTTTATTTTAAGCAAAAAAAAAGAACTGTGATTCTCATTTTATCCAGAATCTCTATTACATAGTACAGGTCACATGTCTACATATTATTGGGCGTGTTATGAACCTTTATATGTTATTTTGTTAGTAGGAAAAAGGATACTTTTTTTTTTTTCAGAATTTTGCTGGCAGGAGGAAGTTGCGTTTTTTTTAAAGCAATACTTTGGCTGTGTGCAAATTTCATGCTAAAAACATCAATGGTTACAAAAGAGCGATGACACAACGACAAATGTCTGTTAAATGAAGGGGGAATTAAGGATTCGCTGAGATATTAAAGATAAGGGGAGAGGAAATGAGAAGGACCCTTCGGCATCAGATTTTATTGGTTGTCATGACAAATACAGGCATGATTTGACATTTAAAGGAGCCTACCAACTGGGTATAAGCCCCCAAAGGGGTGAGTTTGATTGCATCTTATTGTCAGAGAAATATACATGAGAAAATAGAATTGCCCCAAATCATGGGGGTGTGAGGTACGAGACGAAACGTATTCTCTGTATGAGCTGGAGATGTCCTCAATGTTGTCATTCTGCTCCCCGGACTCTTTTCTCCCCTTATTGTTTTGGTCTCCCCTTTATGAAGCTGTGATTTTTGGAACCCAGGATAGGCTGTAAATAAACATCTAACTGATGTCTACAAAATTAACTAACTTATCTACATAAATCTGATTCATTATATAGGATAAGTGCACCATGTTAAGTTATACTTTCAAGTATTAATCACAGCTCACAAAAATCCCTGTACTCCATGAAAGGGTAGCCAAGTCACTGCTGGGGGGGGGGGGGGGAGCAGCATAAGCTGACCGGCTGAGTAGGGAAGGGGGAGCAGAGTTGCTCAGTCAATGCTGAAACAGGTATCGGGGTGAGCTGAGCCGCTAAGTTACTGCTGAGAAGGGCTGCACTACTAGGAAGAGGAGCTGTGCTGCTGAGTCATTACTGAGAGGAGGAGCTGTGCTGCTGAGTCACTACTAGGAGGAGGAGCTGTGCTGCTGAGTCACTACTAGGAGGAGGAGCTGTGCTGCTGAGTCATTACTGAGAGGAGGAGCTGTGCTGCTGAGTCACTACTAGGAGGAGGAGCTGTGCTGCTGAGTCACTACTAGGAGGAGGAGCTGTGCTGCTGAGTCATTAGTAAGAGGAGGAGCTGTGCTGCTGAGTCACTACTAGGAGGAGGAGCTGTGCTGCTGAGTCATTAGTAAGAGGAGGAGCTGTGCTGCTGAGTCACCACTAGAAGGAGGAGCTGTGCTGCTGAGTCATTACTGAGAGGAGGAGCTGTGCTGCTGAGTCATTACTGAGAGGAGGAGCTGTGCTGCTGAGTCACTACTAGGAGGAGGAGCTGTGCTGCTGAGTCATTACTAAGAGAAGGAGCTGTGCTGCTGAGTCACTAGGAGGAGCTGTGCTGCTGAGTCACCACTAGGAGGAGGAGCTGTGCTGCTGAGTCACTACTAGGAGGAGCTGTGCTGCTGAGTCATTACTAAGAGAAGGAGCTGTGCTGCTGAGTCACTAGGAGGAGCTGTGCTGCTGAGTCACCACTAGGAGGAGGAGCTGTGCTGCTGAGTCACCACTAGGAGGAGGAGCTGTGCTGTTGAGTCACCACTAGGAGGAGGAGCTATGCTATGAGTCATTATTGAGAGGAGGGGCTGTGCTGCTGAGTCACCACTAGGAGGAGGAGCTATGCTATGAGTCATTATTGAGAGGAGGAGCTGTGCTGCTGAGTCACCACTAGGAGGAGGAGCTATGCTATGAGTCATTATTGAGAGGAGGAGCTGTGCTGCTGAGTCACCACTAGGAGGAGGAGCTATGCTATGAGTCATTATTGAGAGGAGGAGCTGTGCTGCTGAGTCATTACTGAAAGTAGGAGCTGTACTGCTCAGTCATTACTGAGAGGAGGAGCTGTGCTGCTGAGTCATCACTAGGAGGAGGAGCTATGCTGCTGAGTCATTACTGAGAGAAGGAGCTGTGCTGCTGAGTCATTACTGAGAGGAGGAGCTGTGCTGCTGAGTCACCACTAGGAGGAGGAGCTATGCTATAAGTCATTATTGAGAGGAGGAGCTGTGCTGCTGAGTCACTACTAGGAGGAGGAGCTGTGCTGCTGAGTCATTACTGAGAGGAGGAGCTGTGCTGCTGAGTCATTACTAAGAGGAGGAGCTGTGCTGCTGAGTCATTACTAAGAGGAGGAGCTGTGCTGCAGAGTCACTACTAAGAGGGGGAGCGGAGCTGCTGAGTCACCACTGAGAGAGGTAGCAAGTGAGCTTAGACACTATGCTATTGTTGGGGGGGGGGGGGGGGTTACAGGAAGAGTTGAGCTGCTAAGACACTGCTGGGAGAGGGAGCAGAGTAAGCCAAGTCAGAGCTAAGAGGAAAAAAAGCCCAAATATCTCACACCAACAAGAGCCCAAGAGTCAACAGACCTTCATGGCCAGGCCCTGTGGGTGGGGTCGAAACACGTCAGTGGCATGGCCTGAATGGAGTCGGGCTGAAGCCGCTCCTACTCTTAACACTTGGGCTCTTATTGTGCTACATTTGTCTTTTTTTCTCTTGTTTGTATGTATATTGACGCACACTTTCCATTCCGGCACCCTTTTCGTGTGAGTCACTGGAGTTCGTTGGAGTGGGGACCCGGAGCGGCACCTAAAGTTCCTTGCCTTATGATTGCAGGGCAAGCAAAGTTGCAGTTAGTGATGGGAGGGGGAGCACGGTGGGTGGAGCTGCAGAATTACTGATGGAAGGGGGAGCAGAGTAATCTGATTTTCTAAGTCAGGGCTAAGAGAGAGGAGCAAGGATAGCAAAGGTTGAACAGTTACTGATGGGAAGGGGAGCAGAGTGAGCAGAGTGAGCAGTGGCGGCCCGTCCATTAGGGGCGCACGGGCGCCGCCCCCCCCCCATCCATGCGCCTGGCCCCCGATCTGCATACAGGGTGCCGGACGCATGGATTCCAATGGGGGGAGGTGTTGTTTTTTTCGAAACGCGCGATTAGAGCCTGAGGCTCTTATAGACTTTAAAAAAGGGTGGGCTCGGGGCGCAGAGCACTGCGCTCTGAGCCCACCCAGTTGTGTGACAATAGAGAACGAATATTCGCTATTGCCACACTGACCCTCCTCCTGGCCAATCAGGAAGTAGGTCTTGAGACCCGTCACCTGATTGGCTTAAGCGACAGGTGATCCTAGTTGGCCTAGGAGGAGGAGGGGGGAGACGCACGGCGGAAGCCGCCATGATGCAGAGGAGCAGGCGAGGACACAGGAGCCGATGCCCACTGCCTGCGGATACGGGAGTCGCTGCCCGCCGCCTGCTGACACAGTAGCCGCTGCCCACCACCTGCCGCCACAGGAGCCGCTGCAAAAAAATAAAAAATAAAAACACCAGCCGCCACTGCTGCCGAGCTATTGTCTGTTCCCAGCGGGGATGGACGGGGGGGGAAGCTGTCCTTGCTGGGAGAAGATAGTGGCTAAAGCAGCTGCTAGCGATACACGTAAGAGAATCTGGGAGGCTGGTTGTACCTAAGTTGATCGATCGATCAACTTGGAACATTCAGACTGCCCATCAACTTGGTACATTCAGACTGCCCATTAACGGTTTGAATCTCGGCTGGTTCCTGCTGAACCGTATATGGTCGGCCTTGGTAATCTCGTCTACAGAATGCAATGAACGGATGGCGCTGGGGGTGTAACCCTTAGGAAATGTTCATCTCATCGTCCATTCATCCGGCGCACACTGTAGAAATGAATATTGAAGATCGTAGCTCTGGAAAGGATGCAGTCAGAGATCAGATGTCAGTTATGAAACAGAAGCGCGCTGTGTTCCTCCTCAACTTTCACACAGATGTTGCAGCTCAGAATTTTCTGGCTGTGGTGATTGCGATAATTATGAATGTGAAGAATAAAACCGCAACATCCCACTTAGCATCAATCTCTTCCTTCACACGGTACAAAGTGTCTTTATTACCACAGAAGTCGTCTAGAATTGGTTACAGAACATCAAAGATAGCGACGATCGCTGAACGTTTTCTTGTGACGTCTGGAGGAAACTTTGTATCCATGTGGAGGCAACACTGTATGCAATGCATTCAAGGCCGATGGATTTCATCCCCGAACAGCCACCAACCTGGTGGGCAAACCTTTCTCCGTGTTCCAGCTCCTGTAGGAAAGCTCTGATGCAAAGAGCCCCTGTCTACCGCACAAATGGCATCCAGTGCTGGGACAAAAAGATCTGTCTGGTGTGTTCCTTGGCCTTCATGATGCTGTTCGTTCGCTAAGGTTCTCTAACAAACCTCTGAGGGCTTCACAGAACAGCTGTATTTATACTGAGATAAAATAGCACACAGGTGGACTCTATTTACTAATTAGGTGACTTCTGAAGGCAATTGGTTCCACTAGATTTTAGTTAGGGGTATCAGAGTAAAGGGGGCGCCATACAAATGTACCCCCCCCCACACACACACACACACACACACACACACTTTTCAGATGTTTATTTGTAAAAAAAATTGAAAACCATTTATCATTTTCTTTCCACTTCACAATTATGTGCCACTTTGTGTTGGTCTATCACATAAAATCCCAATAAAATACATTTACATATTTCTTTGTAACATGACAAAATGTGGAAAATTTCAAGAGGTATGAATACTTTTTGAAGACACTATATATAAACCTCTTTTTTATTTCAGGTAAAAAAAAAAAAAAAAAAAACTGCCTTTTTCAACCACTTCAAAGCAGACCTAAACTCTATCAATCAACACTGGCTATTTTCTCTTTATAAGGGGCACAGACAGCAATAAAAACCTGACAGGGGTTCTAATTTCTCTCCATTCTGTCCAAAACTAAAAAAAAAAAAACAAACATATTTGCCTTTAGTTATACTTTACAGTGGAAATTCACTCTCTCAATCAGGATTGACTATTTGTACTTTTTATGCTGTTAGCATTACTAGGTAGGAAGGTAGATTATATTTACTTGTTTAAAACTTTTTTTTTAACATTTCTTCAGTTGCTTCCTGGTTTCTGGCCTAGGCCAAAATGACGTCATAAACCCCAGGAGTCTTCATGGAGGAAGGGGCTTTCTCTTTAGGCATTCCCTCCTGCCTGCATGCCTGAGCTAAAGGCAGATGGATTGCAGGAAGTAAATACTACACGACTCATTTGGCATTACTCAAGATGGCCACAGCCAGAAATGGTTTGGGGGGGGGGGGGGTTCAAGATGATTTTTCAGCAAAATAAAACATGGAGACATGGATGAATGGGTGAGTGAGTTTGCTTTTAATATTAAAGGTTAATTAATTAATATTTAATTAACATTAAATTAAAATATAAAAGTTCACTTTTTGGACCATGTTCCACCCATTTTTAGGGAGGAACATAAAACATGTTTCAGCATCTGCAGCTCTCCCCTCCCTGTGACAGTGCACTGGGGGATCTTCTCCCCGCATCTGCTGTCACATTCTTGCATTTTTGCTGTGTGTGGCTCCGCCCATTCATTTACAGTTTCCTGTGAATGAATGCCTACAAGTACCATCAGCCACTGACGGGGCTTGTAGTTTTTCAATGAGCTGGAGGGGGCGCCGGTGAGCGCTCTCGTAGTTCATTGATCCTCTTCTGTAGGATGCATGCCGTGAGTTTGCAGGAGCTGGACATCGCACCCCTGACCTGCTGATCGCAGGCGCAATGCTCTGCAGGCGCCTTAGAAAAAAATTAATAATTTCACATTTTATTACCTGCAAAAAACAAAAGTGCCTTTATTTATTTATTTTTAAAGGTGAACGTACCTTGCAAAATGAATGAATTAAACAGCGTTTTTTTGGTTTATGGTGCTCAGATGCCGCGTACTTCCTGCTTTAAGTGCCGCACTTTGCACGTCAACCCGGCATTTTCACAAGGGGATCGGCAACGGCAGCCCACCCATTTCTCTCCGGCTGGATTGTATTGCTATGTGTCTGTGTAGGATTGTGGTCTATTACCTCATATGTGATTCCTGTTCGGGGAGCTTTCATACAAGTAGTAAGAATGAAACCACTTTCTGCGGTTATCCGATAATACGGAGCAGACTTCTGCATTTGATAAAAAATATATATATATATATACATGAGGGAAAAATAGAGGAAGGCGGAAGGACGCCCACATCGTTCACTCAATCCTCGGCAGATCGATCAATAAACTCTGCAGAAGCTCACACATGCAGAACCGTGCAAGACGGGATCCTCTGCACAAGTTCAAGATAGCAAAAAAAATAATAATAATAATAATTTCATCTACACAGGTAAAAATGGAGGGTTTTTGGGGTCGACATTTGCAAATACAGAAGCCAAGACTGACACTTGCAGGCTCCTGTAATAAGTGGCATGTCTGGATTCACACCTTGTGGCATTTTTAGTGCTTTTTGCATTTTGCAGATTTGCACTACAGTCCATTTAACATGGTTTCCTGTGGAACACGTTCTGCAGTGCAAATCTGCAAAAATGCCATAGATGTGAATCCAGCCTAAGACCCCTTTCACACTGGAGCGTTTTGAAGGCGATATAGCGTTAAAAATAGCGCATGCAAACCGCCCCAAAACAGCGGCTCCATTGGCTCCAGTGTGAAAGCCCCAAGTGCATTCACACTGGAGCGGTGCGCTGGCCGGGCGTCAGAAAAAGTCGTGCCAGCAGCTTCTTTGGAGCGGTGAACTCACCCCTCCTCCACCGCTCCTCCACCGCTGCTCCACATTGAAATCAATGGGGCAGCGCTGCGATACCGCCAGCAAAACACCGTCCTGGCGGCATTTTGCAGGCGGATTTAACCCCTTTTTGGTGTTAAAACTGCCCCGCTAGCGGCCGAACAGCGGCGTTAAAACAACGGTAAAGCGGGGCTAAAAATAGCGCCGCTTTACCGCTGACGGCACAGTGTGAAAAGGGGCCCTAAGCTGGCCATAGATGGGTAGAATTTCAAAAATTCTCAGGAAAAGAAGGTCCTAAGAAAGTTGGTTCATTGTTCTAGTCATTAATAGAGTCAAATTGATGTTCCTTTTCAACCCGCAAATGAATTTCTATCAGTGTATGTGGTTTTCTGTTCAATAAAGATTTCAAAATCAAATGTTACCTCCAGTCCCCCGGCCTTTTCTGGCACTTTTCGTTCACATGTAACAATCAATATATTTTGCTATAAAAAGTTAGAACCAAATCATTTGGTGGAGAGGGGATTATGGTGTGGGGGGATTATAGTGTGGGGGAGGGGGGATTATAGTGTGGGGGAGGGGGGATTATGATGTGGGGGAGGGGGGATTATGGTGTGGGGGAGGGGGGGATTATAGTGTGGGGGAGGGGGGATTATAGTGTGGGGGAGGGGGGATTATAGTGTGGGGGAGGGGGGATTATGATGTGGGGGAGGGGGGATTATGGTGTGGGGGAGGGGGGGATTATAGTGTGGGGGAGGGGGGATTATGGTGTGGGGGAGGGGGGATTATGGTGTGGGGGAGGGGGGATTATGATGTGGGGGAGGGGGGATTATGATGTGGGGGAGGGGGGATTATGGTGTGGGGGAGGGGGGATTATGATGTGGGGGAGGGAGGATTATGGTGTGGGGGAGGGGGGATTATGGTGTGGGGGAGGGGGGATTATGGTGTGGGGGAAGGGGGATTATGGTGTGGGGGAGGGGGGATTATGATGTGGGGGAGGGGGGATTATGATGTGGGGGAGGGGGGATTATGGTGTGGGGGAGGGGGGGATTATAGTGTGGGGGAGGGGGGGATTATAGTGTGGGGGAGGGGGGATTATGGTGTGGGGGAGGGGGGATTATGGTGTGGGGGAGGGGGGATTATGATGTGGGGGAGGGGGGATTATGGTGTGGGGGAGGGGGGGATTATAGTGTGGGGGAGGGGGGGATTATAGTGTGGGGGAGGGGGGATTATGGTGTGGGGGAGGGGGGATTATGGTGTGGGGGAGGGGGGATTATAGTGTGGGGGAGGGGGAATTATGGCGTGGGGGAGGGGGGATTATGGTGTAGGGGAGGGGGGGTTATGTGGGGGAGGGGGGGATTATGGTGTGAAGTTGTTTTTTTAGGGGTTGGGCTTGGCCCCTTAGTTCCAGTTAGGGTTGTACCAATATCAAGCATTTTGACGAGTATCAGTACTTGTGCTACTGTATTAAACTGCATTGTAATTGTACTGTCTGCACCCATTTTAAAAAGTTCTGAGTAAACTATTGGCACTATATAAATCCTGTATAATAATAATAATCATCACTATCCTTAACCACTTCAATACCGGGGGGCACTTATACACCCTCCTGCCCTGACCAATTTTCAGCTTTCAGCGCTGTCACACTTTGAATGACAATTGCGCGGTCATGCTACACTGTACACAAACTACATTTTTATCATTTTGCTCCCACAAATAGAGATTACTTTTGGTGGTATTTGATCACCTCTGCGGTTTTTATTTTCTGCTAAACAAATAAAAAAAAAGACCGAAATATTTGAAAAAAATATGTTTTTTTTTTGTTTTGGTTACAAAACTTTGTAAATAAGTAAGTTTTCGCCTTCACTGATGGGGCTGCACTGACGGGCACTGATAAGGTGGCACTGATATGCAGCACTGATGGGCACTGATAGGTGGCACGGATGTACTGTAATGTATGGTACTGATGAATGCCAATCAGTGCCAAACAATAATGCCTGCCAATCAGTGATGGCCATTGTGGGCACTGATTGGCATCCATTGTGGGCACTGATTGGCATCCCTGGTGGTAACATCACTGGTAGTCCTGGTGGTGCAGTGTGGGCATCCTCGGGGGGGGGGGGGGGGGAGCTGCGCTGATAATCGATCAGCACAGACCTCCCCTGTCAGAGGAGCAGCCAATCGGTTCTCCTCTAGTCATGTCTGTCAGACGCCAGTGAGGAAAAGCCGATCACCGTCTCTTCCTGTTTACATCGTGATCAGCTGTGATTGGACAAGGCTGATCACGTGGTAAAGAGCCTCCTTCAGAGACTCTTTACCTAGATCGGAGTTGCGGGGTGTCAGACTGACGATTGCCACAAGAACGATCGCCGCGATGCGCGGCCCCCCCGGGGGGCTCAATATCCTGAAAGACGTCATATGATGCCCGGTCAGGATATTGAAACCACTTTGCCGCCGTCATTCTGCTATATGGCGGGCGGCAAGTGGTTAAATAAAAGACAGTTTTATGGTATGATCAGTCATATTTTCCATATCCATGGGAAAAGGTCATCATGATTTCTGCCAGGGGGATGCAAACTTTTGAGCACAACTGAATGGCCAGCTTAACTCTAAACCAGAGGTCTCCAACCCTTTGGACCACATCACAGATTTTACCAATATTCTTGGGCTGCAAAAAAAAAAAAAAAAAAAACGGTTTTATAAATGAAGGCAAAACCAACGACAAGAAATAACTTCATTTCAGAAGTCTTCCAACACATCATAAGTCTTCCCTTTATATGAGAAGTCCCCCCTCCCCCCATCACTTCAGAGCTCCCCTTACATACACTATATTACCAAAAGTATTGGGACGCCTGCCTTTACACACACATGAACTTTAATGACATCCCAGTCTTAGTCCGTAGAGTTCAATATTGAGTTGGCTCCGCCCTTTGCAGCTATAACAGCTTCACCTCTTCTGGGAAGGCCGTCCACAAGGTTTAGGAGGGTGTCTATGGGAATGTTTGACCATTCTTCCTGAAGAGCATTTGTGAGGTCAGGCATTGATGTTGGACGAGAAGGCCTTGCTTGCAGTCTCCACTCTAATTCATCCCAAAGGTGTTCTATCGGGTTGAGGTCAGGACTCTGCAGGTCAGTCACGTTTCTCCACCCCAAACTTGCTCATCCATGTCTTTATGGACCTTGCTTTGTGCACTGGAACAGGAAAGGGGGGTTGGGCACACGCTGCGGAATGTGAAGGGATGCTTTGCAGCCATGCCAGAAATGATAACCCCCCTGCCATGGTAAGTGCGGTCCCCATCTCTAAACTATTTCAGGCTCATCTGGAAGCAGCTCCATCCTCAAGGGTTCATTTATACGACCTGGAGGTTATTGTTTTTTTTTTTTTTTAAATGGCGATTGAGCTGCAATTTTACCGCCCTTTCTCCAACAGTACCCCTTATTGTACATATGTGACCAAGATGCTTGGCCTCTGTCTCATTTGGCGAAAGCAACCCATTCAAGTGAATGAGACCACGCCACAACCACGTGCAAAAATGATACTCCATGCCCCCCCCCCGCCCCCCCAATATGACCCATTAAAGAGACTGGGGGCCACACTGTAACTGTCAGTAGTGCACTTGGTTGTAGTGTAGAGCTGCAGGCTTTGAAAGGATAAAGCATGCGCTGCAGAGGCGATATACTGCCTTCCAGCCGCCTGTCAGCCATCCTCTGAAAAGCAATCCAGCGTAGATCCCTCTTCAGTGGGGAGGCTGCTGCGAATGTAAAACGATCCCTTGCAGTTTCACATACTGGGACCGCTGGAAATGATAGAGCTCACCTCTGTGCAGGAAAGGTCCGAGCAATCTGCAGCTTCAAACAAGCCAAACCCCAAGTCTCAGCAAGCCGTTCACCTGAGCGCCCCTCATCCTGTCCGCCCCTCATTCTGAGCGCCCCTCATCCTGTCCGCCCCTCATCCTGAGCGCCCCTCATCCTGTCCGCCCCTCATCCTGTCCGCCCCTCATCCTGTCCGCCCCTCATCCTGTCCGCCCCTCATCCTGAGCGCCCCTCATCCTGAGCGCCCCTCATCCTGTCCGCCCCTCATCCTGTCCGCCCCTCATCCTGAGCGCCCCTCATCCTGTCCGCCCCTCATCCTGTCCGCCCCTCATCCTGTCCGCCCCTCATCCTGAGCGCCCCTCATCCTGTCCGCCCCTCATCCTGTCCGCCCCTCATCCTGAGCGCCCCTCATCCTGTCCGCCCCTCATCCTGTCCGCCCCTCATCCTGAGCGCCCCTCATCCTGTCCGCCCCTCATCCTGTCCGCCCCTCAACCTGTCCGCCCCTCATCCTGAGCGCCCCTCATCCTGTCCGCCCCTCATCCTGTCCGCCCCTCAACCTGTCCGCCCCTCATCGCCAGAAATTATTTTAATGAAAGCAGCAGATTTAAAAAAATATTGAGAATACGAACACATCTAAAAACGTGCCTGAAAAATTCAACTTCCTATGGGGGCGCACAGAGGGGAGCAGGAGGCGAGAGCGCCAGTGGGGGGGCCGAGAAGAGGAGGTTCAGAGCTGCCCTCTGCAATACCATCGCACAGAACAGAGAAGAATAACATGTTTGTTATAAAAAAAATAAAAAAAAAAATACATACATACATTATATATATATATATTAATAATGATAATGATAATAATAATGATATAATATTATATACATATACACAGTGGAGAAAATTGTTATTTGCTCCCCTGTAGATTGTGTAAGTTTTTCCCCCGTACAAAGAAATGAAGGGTCTATCATTTTTATCAGAGGTGTATTTTATACAATAGAGACAGAATATCAACCAAAAATCCAGAAACAACACATAAAACAAATGCTATAAATTAAGTTGCAGTTCAGTGAGTAAAATAAGTATTTGATCCCCCAAGCAAAACATGACTTAGTAGTTGGTGGAGAAACCCTTGTTGGTGATCACAGAGGTGAGATGTTTCTTGTAGGTGGTGATCAGGTTTGCACACATCTCAGGAGGGATTTTGGTCCTCTCTTCTTTACAGATCTTCTCTAAATCCTTAAAGCTTTTCTTACCCCAACACTTCATATTCCTGATATGTGGCTGCTGTTCTATGTACTTGTATGAGGAAGTCTCCTGTCCTCTTTGTATCGCTTTCCTTTGTGTGAAATCCCTGGTGTTCCTGCAAGTCCTCTTGCTTTACTATTAAAAACTGACCACACTAAGCATGAGAGCACACTGTGGTCAGTTCTCTGCTGGGAACTCCGTGTACTCTCCTCCAATGATTAGACTTGTCCTGACACACATACCACCCAAGGCCCCCCCGCTTCACAGCCATTCACTCTGAAGGTCAGTGTGCTGCTGTGTCTCCTCCCCCCAAGCAGCTAAGAAGGGATGTAGAGATGACGTTCTTAGGGTCATAGTCAGCAGTTTTCTTCCTCCAAACACGGCGAGTTGAGTTAATGCCAAAAGAGCTCAATTTTTCTCTCATCTGACCACAACACTTTCTCCTAATCCTTCTCTGAATCGTCTAAATGTTTATTGGCAAATTTCAGACGGACCTGTACATGTGTCTTGTTGAGGGGGGGGACCTTGCAGGATTTCAATCCATGGCGGTGTATTGTGTTACCAATGGTTTGTTTGGTGACTGTGGTCCCAACTGCCTTGAGATCATTCACAAGCTCCTCCTGTGTAGTTCTGGGCGGATCCCTCACTTTTCTCATGACCATCCTCACACTTGTGCATCCCTGTGCACGTACACGTGGCCCTCCACGGGGGTACGGTATAGTACCCCCCATGTGAATGAGGTATAAATACAGAGCGGAAATGTTTGTATTTATCTTCTGTCTCTGGGACAAGCAGTTCTGAGAGGCCTCTGTACATACACTCCATGGATAATAGTACATACAGTACATGTCCCTATGGCAGGTGATACGCAGTTTGTCCGGATGTTACAATGTAGCGTCTCCCTAGATTGTATGTGACTTCGGCTGATCAAAGCTCCGTTATAATTATCCTCATCTGGCCGAACACAGAGCGATCATTCACCGAGTGTCTGGCTCCCCATTTTTCATGCATTAGGCATTAAGCACTTCAAAGGTTCCCGTGACTGGGAATCACAGAGAAGAACCTCAGACGGCACATTCATGTCAGGAAGACGAGTACCTCATACAACCAGCGATTATACAAAACACAGGAATAATGAGGAGCGACGGAGCCGACACACAGCTATTCCTGTATATACCGCTTTATTAAGGGAACCAACCAGAGGCGGTCAAATCTCCTGAGGGGGGGTCTCAAGTGTGGCCCTCAACACCATCAAAGGGCCACACATTAAATTCAGTGAATATTCACATTTGAAAAAGAAGGGTCTAAGGATGTGAGGATGAAAGCACCACATCCCAAACTTGTTAAACAGTTATTTGGTAATTCAGTGAATATTCAGTGTCAGAGACTGCAGACATAGTACAGGAGATGGTCAGAGACTGCAGACATAGTACAGGAGATGGTCAGAGACTGCAGACATAGTACAGGAGATGATCAGAGACTGCAGACATAATACAGGAGATGGTCAGAGACTGCAGATATATTACGGGAGATGATCAGAGACTGCAGACACAGTACAGGAGATGGTCAGAGACTGCAGACATAGTACAGGAGATGGTCAGAGACTGCAGACATAGTACAGGAGATGGTGAGAGGCTGCAGACATAGTACAGGAGATGGTCAGAGACTGCAGACATAGTACAGGAGATGATCAGAGACTGCAGACATAGTACAGGAGATGGTCAGAGACTGCAGACATAGTACAGGAGATGATCAGAGACTGCAGACATAGTACAGGAGATGGTCAGAGACTGCAGACATAGTACAGGAGATGGTCAGAGACTGCAGACATAGTACAGGAGATGGTCAGAGACTGCAGATATATTACGGGAGATGATCAGAGACTGCAGACACAGTACAGGAGATGGTCAGAGACTGCAGACATAGTACAGGAGATGGTCAGAGACTGCAGACATAGTACAGGAGATGGTGAGAGGCTGCAGACATAGTACAGGAGATGGTCAGAGACTGCAGACATAGTACAGGAGATGGTCAGAGACTGCAGACATAGTACAGGAGATGGTCAGAGACTGCAGATATATTACGGGAGATGATCAGAGACTGCAGACACAGTACAGGAGATGGTCAGAGACTGCAGACATAGTACAGGAGATGGTCAGAGACTGCAGACATAGTACAGGAGATGGTCAGAGACTGCAGATATATTACGGGAGATGATCAGAGACTGCAGACATAGTACAGGAGATGGTCAGAGACTGCAGACATAGTACAGGAGATGGTCAGAGACTGCAGACATAGTACAGGAGATGGTCAGAGACTGCAGATATATTACGGGAGATGATCAGAGACTGCAGACACAGTACAGGAGATGGTCAGAGACTGCAGACATAGTACAGGAGATGGTCAGAGACTGCAGACATAGTACAGGAGATGGTGAGAGGCTGCAGACATAGTACAGGAGATGGTCAGAGACTGCAGACATAGTACAGGAGATGGTCAGAGACTGCAGACATAGTACAGGAGATGGTCAGAGACTGCAGATATATTACGGGAGATGATCAGAGACTGCAGACACAGTACAGGAGATGGTCAGAGACTGCAGACATAGTACAGGAGATGATCAGAGACTGCAGATATATTACAGGAGATGATCAGAGACTGCAGACATAATACAGGAGATGATCAGAGACTGCAGACATAGTACAGGAGATGGTCAGAGACTGCAGACATAGTACAGGAGATGGTCAGAGGCTGCGAACATAGTACAGGAGATGGTCAGAGACTGCAGACATAATACAGGAGATGATCAGAGACTGCAGACATAATACAGGAGATGATCAGAGA
The DNA here is from genome assembly GCF_042186555.1 of Aquarana catesbeiana. NCBI lineage: Eukaryota > Metazoa > Chordata > Amphibia > Anura > Ranidae > Aquarana > Aquarana catesbeiana. The sequence continues at coordinate 340,227,017 of NC_133330.1, read as the reverse complement.
CTGCAGACATAGTACAGGAGATGGTCAGAGGCTGCGAACATAGTACAGGAGATGGTCAGAGACTGCAGACATAGTACAGGAGATGGTCAGAGACTGCAGACATAGTACAGGAGATGGTCAGAGACTGCAGATATATTACGGGAGATGATCAGAGACTGCAGACACAGTACAGGAGATGGTCAGAGACTGCAGACATAGTACAGGAGATGGTCAGAGACTGCAGACATAGTACAGGAGATGGTCAGAGACTGCAGATATATTACGGGAGATGATCAGAGACTGCAGACATAGTACAGGAGATGGTCAGAGACTGCAGACATAGTACAGGAGATGGTCAGAGACTGCAGACATAGTACAGGAGATGGTCAGAGACTGCAGATATATTACGGGAGATGATCAGAGACTGCAGACACAGTACAGGAGATGGTCAGAGACTGCAGACATAGTACAGGAGATGGTCAGAGACTGCAGACATAGTACAGGAGATGGTGAGAGGCTGCAGACATAGTACAGGAGATGGTCAGAGACTGCAGACATAGTACAGGAGATGGTCAGAGACTGCAGACATAGTACAGGAGATGGTCAGAGACTGCAGATATATTACGGGAGATGATCAGAGACTGCAGACACAGTACAGGAGATGGTCAGAGACTGCAGACATAGTACAGGAGATGATCAGAGACTGCAGATATATTACAGGAGATGATCAGAGACTGCAGACATAATACAGGAGATGATCAGAGACTGCAGACATAGTACAGGAGATGGTCAGAGACTGCAGACATAGTACAGGAGATGGTCAGAGGCTGCGAACATAGTACAGGAGATGGTCAGAGACTGCAGACATAATACAGGAGATGATCAGAGACTGCAGACATAATACAGGAGATGATCAGAGACTGCAGACATAGTACAGGAGATGGTCAGAGGCTGCGAACATAGTACAGGAGATGGTCAGAGACTGCAGACATAGTACAGGAGATGGTCAGAGACTGCAGACATAATACAGAAGACTGTCAGAGACTAAACATGCTATAGGAGTTTTTGGAGACTGGGGACATATTACATAGGACTGCTAGAAATCACTACTATAACAACTTTCTTGGGACACATAAAATTCAGTGACTATTCAGAGACTGCAGACTTGTAGAGTGCATAGAGCAGTCTACATGACCACAACTAACGCACAGAGGTTGTTCCAAACAAATGGAAGTAATGGGGGAAAAGGGAGGACTTTCCAGAAACAGGCACTCTGCCTGTCTCTGTATGCAAACTAACAGTTACTACGTCCAGTTTAGTTATCTATGAACAGAAGGCATTTTTTTTTTTTTTTATTTGCTGCCTCAATAGCAACTTTTAAAAACTTTGTAAAATAATAAGCACTACCTGAATATGCTGCATGTGTCAGTAAAATTACCAAAACGGGCAGCTGGAATAATCTGGCACAGGTCATTTTAAAGGCCCATAGCGCCAAAAAATTGTCAGTAGAGATTCATTGAATTACCCCCAATAACCTTATGGGAAGATTGCAGGCAAAATGAACGGTCCGGTGACAGGGTCTCTTTATTGCGTCTATTCAATTGTTTCGTCCTGCAGAATACCCTACCTGAGGGATCTCCAAAACACAGAGCAATGCTGCTCGCTGGGCTGAATAAAAGGCGCGATGAGACAGAAGGACTTGTATCCCGCAGTTCAGAACGCCACGCGCCGCACGGGAGTGGCATCTGCTGCGATCGAGCCCCTCATTGTTTATAAACAAATTACCACCAGAGCTCAGTAATCCTCCTGAATCTTTAATAGAGGACAAAACAACATTATTACAAATTTATGCGGCAGCCTTCAGACAACGCGCCCGGCGATGGCCGCGCACCCCGCTAATTATACGGGTCATTCCCATTCATTTGTGGAACCCAACAATAGGCAGTGATTGTGGATGATAATTATCCCGCGCAGAACTCTATACAGAGGGTCACAAATAATCGCCCATCACCCACCTCCTACCACAACCATTTCCGGAAGTATTTGCAGACACAAAAGCTTAAAGCAGAACTCCAGCCAAACATATAAAAAAAAAAAAACATTCTCCAATCTAGATGTAGAATAAAAATCATTAAAGCTGAACTCCGGGCACAAAAATATCGCTGGATCGAATCGGGCTCATGGAAGAATAAGGGGGGGTTGGGGGGTTCCAGCACAGAAGTTTTTATTATCTTAATGCACAGAATGTATTAAGTTAGAAAAACCTTTGAGGCTGTAGAACCACTTTCATTTTAGATTTGCAGCCGATAATAACATGAAATGTTAATGAAAGACACTAAAACCTCAGCCCTTCCTGTAATAAGGGTAATCCGCAGTCACATGACCAACGCCTGGCCTGGTGCAGGATTACCCCAATTACAGAAGAAGGACGGTGAGATTTTAGGTGCTTCCATTAATCATTAACAATACCGCATAATAAAACACACTGCATAATAAAATAGCTATCTGGGTGTAAACACAACTATGAGATGAATCTCCCAGGAATCTCACACATCTGCATGACAGGTCACTATATACATATACATATACATATACAGTGGGGACGGAAAGTATTCAGACCCCCTTAAATTTTTCCCTCTTTGTTATATTGCAGCCATTTGCTAAAATCATTTAAGTTCATTTTTTTCCTCATTAATGTACACACAGCACCCCATATTGTACACACAGCACCACATATTGTACACACAGCACCCCATATTGTACACACAGCACCACATATTGTACACACAGCCCCCCATATTGTACACACAGCACCCCATATTGTACACACAGCCCCCCATATTGTACACACAGCCCCCCATATTGTACACACAGCTCCCCATATTGTACACACAGCCCCCCATATTGTACACACAGCACCCCATATTGTACACACAGCGCCCCATATTGTACACACAGCGCCCCATATTGTACACACAGCACCCCATATTGTACACACAGCCCCCCATATTGTACACACAGCTCCCCATATTGTACACACAGCACCCCATATTGTACACACAGCACCTCATATTGTACACACAGCACCCCATATTGTACACACAGCACCCCATATTGTACACACAGCCCCCCATATTGTACACACAGCGCCCCATATTGTACACACAGCGCCCCATATTGTACACACAGCACCTCATATAGTACACACAGCACCCCATATTGTACACACAGCACCCCATATTGTACACACAGCCCCCCATATTGTACACACAGCACCCCATATTGTACACACAACACCTCATATTGTACACACAGCACCCCATATTGTACACACAGCCCCCATATTGTACACACAGCACCCCATATTGTACACACAGCACCCCATATTGTACACACAGCCCCCCATATTGTACACACAGCACCCCATATTGTACACACAGCACCCCATATTGTACACACAGCACCCCATATTGTACACACAGCCCCCCATATTGTACACACAGCACCTCATATTGTACACACAGCACCCCATATTGTACACACAACACCCCATATTGTACACACAGCACCTCATATTGACAGAAAAACACAGAATTGTTGACATTTTTGCAGATTTATTAAAAAAGTAAAAACTGAAATCTCACATGGTCCTAAGTATTCAGACCCTTTGCTCAGTATTTAGTAGAAGCCCCTTTTGATGAGTCTTTTTGGGAAAGATGCAAAAAGTTTTTCACATCTGGATTTGGGGATCCTCTGCCATTCCTCCTTGCAGATCCTCTCCAGTTCTGTCAGGGGGGATGGTAAACGTTGGTGGACGGCCATTTTTAGGTCTCTCCAGAGATGCACAATTGGGTTTAAGTCAGGGCTCTGGCTGGGCCATTCAAGAACAGTCACGGAGTTGTTGTGAAGCCACTCCTTCATTATTTTAGCTGTGTGCTTAGGGTCATTGTCTTGTTGGAAGGTAAACCTTCGGCCCAGTCTGAGGTCCTGAGCACTCTGGAGAAGGTTTTCGTCCAGGATATCCCTGTTCTTGGCCGCATTCATCTTTCCCTCGGTTGTAACCAGTCGTCCTGTCCCTGCAGCTGAAAAAAACCCCCACAGCATGATGCTGCCACCACCATGCTTCACTGTTGGGACTGTATTGGACAGGTGATGAGCAGTGCCTGGTTTTCTCCACACATACCGCTTAGAATTAAGGCCAAAAAGTTCTATCTTGGTCTCATCAGTCCAGAGAATCTTATTTCTCACCATCTTGGAGTCCTTCAGGTGTTTTTTAGCAAACTCCATGCGGCTTTCATGTGTCTTGCACTGAGGAGAGGCTTCCGTCGGGCCACTCTGCCATAAAGCCCCGACTGGCGGAGGGCTGCAGTGATGGTTGACTTTCTACAACTTTCTCCCATCTCCCGACTGCATCTCTGGAGCTCAGCCACAGTGATCTTTGGGTTCTTCTTTACCTCTCTCACCAAGGCTCTTCTCCCCCGATAGCTCAGTTTGGCAGGATGGCCAGCTCTAGGAAGGGTTCTGGTCTTCTCAAACGTCTTCCACTTAAGGATTATGGAGGCCACTGTGCTCTTAGGAACCTTAAGTGCAGCAAAAAATTTTTTGTAACCTTGGCCAGATCTGTGCCTTGCCACAATTCTGTCTCTGAGCTCTTCAGGCAGTTCCTTTGACCTCATGATTCTCATTTGCTCTGACATGCACTGTGAGCTGTAAGGTCTTATATAGACAGGCGTGTGGCTTTCCTAATCAGGTCCAATCAGTATAATCAAACATAGCTGGACTCAAATGAAGGTGTAGAACCATCTCAAGGATGATCAGTAGAAATGGACAGCACCTGAGTTATATATATGAGTGTCACAGCAAAGGGTCTGAATACTTAGGACCATGTGATATTTCAGTTTTTCTTTTTTTAATAAATCTGCAAAAATGTCAACAATTCTGTTGCCTGACTTAAACCCAATTGAGCATCTCTGGAGAGACCTAAAAATGGCCGTCCACCAACGTTTACCATCCAACCTGACAGGACTGGAGAGGATCTGCAAGGAGGAATGGCAGAGGATCCCCAAATCCAGGTGTGAAAAACTTGTATCTTTCCCAAAAAGACTCATCAAAAGGAGCTTCTACTAAATACTGAGCAAAGGGTCTGAATACTTAGGACCATGTGATATTTCAGTTTCTCTTTTTTAATAAATCTGCAAAAATGTCAACAATTCTGTGTTTTTCTGTCAATATGGGGTGCTGTGTGTACAATATGAGGTGCTGTGTGTACAATATGGGGGGCTGTGTGTACAATATGGGGTGCTGTGTGTACAATATGGGGTGCTGTGTGTACAATATGGGGTGCTGTGTGTACAATATGAGGTGCTGTGTGTACAATATGAGGTGCTGTGTGTACAATATGAGGTGCTGTGTGTACAATATGGGGGGCTGTGTGTACAATATGGGGTGCTGTGTGTACAATATGAGGTGCTGTGTGTACAATATGGGGGGCTGTGTGTACAATATGGGGGGCTGTGTGTACAATATGGGGTGCTGTGTGTACAATATGGGGGGCTGTGTGTACAATATGGGGTGCTGTGTGTACAATATGGGGGCTGTGTGTACAATATGGGGTGCTGTGTGTACAATATGGGGGGCTGTGTGTACAATATGGGGTGCTGTGTGTACAATATGGGGTGCTGTGTGTACAATATGGGGGGCTGTGTGTACAATATGGGGGGCTGTGTGTACAATATGGGGTTATGTGTGTGTACAATATGGGGTGCTGTGTGTACAATATGGGGTGCTGTGTGTACAATATGGGGTGCTGTGTGTACAATATGGGGTGCTGTGTGTACAATATGGGGTGCTGTGTGTACATTAATGAGGAAAAAATGAACTTAAATGATTTTAGCAAATGGCTGCAATATAACGGAGTGCAAAATTTAAGGGGGTCTGAATACTTTCCGTCCCCACTATATTATGTATAAATCTCCCAGGAAATCCTCCACTTTTTATTACTGAAAAGCCGCACATGAGCTCCAGACTTTGCCCAGGTTGAGATGATGTCATCAGTCTGCTGCGGCCAAGAGGAAGCATTTCCTCAGTCTGCTCTGCCCCCCCCTCCAAACCCGACCCCCCCCCCCCCTGTTATCAGACTGCAACATTGTAACTTTGCAGCAGGGAGGGGAAAGCATTTCCTCAGTCTCCTGTGCCCCCAAACGCCTTCCCTTCACCCCCTGTAATCACACTGCAACATTGTAACTTTGAGGAAATTCTTTCTCCTGCCTGCTACAAAGTTACAATGTTTCATTGTGATCACAGGGGGTGGGGGGGGGGGGGCGCGTTTTGGGGGCACAAGAGACTGAGGAAATTCTTTCTCCTACCTGCTACAGTCTCCTCTGCCACCAAAACCCATCCCCCCACCCCCTGTGATCAGAGTGCAACAATATAACTTTGTAGCAAGCAGGAGGAATCATTTCTTCAGTCTCCTGTGCCCCAAAACCCATCCCCCCACCCCCTGTGATCACAATGACACATTACAACTTTGTAGCAGGCAGGAGAAAGAATTTTGTCAGTCTCCTGTGCCCCCAAAACACGTTCTCCCCCCCCCCCCCCCCCCCCCCCCAGTGATCAGACTGCAATACTGTAACTTTGTAGAAGGCAGAAGGAAGCATTTCCTCAGTCTCCTGTGCCCCAAAACAAACCCCCCACCCCCTGTAATCACACTGCAACATTGTAGCAAGCAGGAGGAAGCATTTCCTCAGTCTCCCCTCCCCCAGTGATCAGGCTGCACATTGTAACTTTGTTGCAAGTGTGATCTGTGGTAGCTCGAGAATGACAGCCAGTCGGTTTGGTAAAAGCAACCAGTTTATTTATTTAAAAAAAACGGATGAACAAAAATAGCTAACTTCAGCCAAAACAAGTCAAGTCAACAGTCCAAAGACCCGGTATAAGAAAACTATACAGCAGGCTCACCGCCAATCTGTTGGTCCCGCACTGGGGTTGGGCTCCTCTGTGGTAAGGGTGCCAGACAAGGAAGGGTCAGCAACCCACGTCTCAGCTTGTCCGAGAGCTCACACTTTACTCACCTCACTTACCTCCCCTGCCTGGGGATTAACCCCCTTCGGGACCAGAGTCCTGGTAGTCAGAATATGGAGGTTCTCCCCCCCCCCAAATCTCTTCGAACCTCCGAAATTCCGGGTCCTTAACCCAGAGGGTACTGGAAATCATCAGTACTGGAAATCAGTCTTCTCTCGAGCCAAACTTCCCCGGAACACCGCACCCCGTATAGACGAGAACCCCTTAAAAGGGACCACAACCCAAATATTGGGGAAATGTGCCTGCCGTGCAGAGACATGCCCGGTGTCCTGTATGTCACAAAGTGAGAGGCTACGACAGAGGCAGATCTGCATTATGTAACAGGTAAAATAAAATAGACACCCCATCCAGGTGTTTTCTTGCGGCTGTTAAGCAAAGGTGCAGACTGCACTGCATGAGCACAGCTTCATGCTCAATGTCACCGTTAAACCCGGGCTGTCCCTTCTCTCTTCTCTGCCACAGGAAGTCCTCAGTCAATGGGCTGAAAGATACCCACCATCAGTCAACCGGGAAACCTGAGGACAGACAATGAGCGTGGAACGTCGGTGCACCCGCAGCCAATCGTAAAGGCAGTGTGTTCTGAACATGGTGTGGGAAATACACAGAACACTGCGTTCTGGTGTGACCGGGCCCTAAGGCCTCATACACACGGATGATTTGAGGCCCCTGATGTACAAAGACATGATGGGAGGTTAATTGGCTTCTGTTCAAAATTGGCCCTAGTATATGAATGTGAGTTGGAGACCTTGGATTGTGGGCTCCTTGAGGGTAGGGACTGATGTATGTGTGAAGCGCAGCGAAAATTGATGGCACTATATGGGTACCTTAAATAAATAGGGACAATTGTAGACACGCACCCACACTTACTCAGGTTCAACTGGATGGACTGGTGTCTTTATTCAACCTTACTAACTATGTAACTATGTAATATTAGGTACCAGATCAGGTGCAATATCAGCTTCCAGATCGGGTACCATACTAGAGTACCAGATCAGGAGCCATATTAGGGTACCAGATCAAGTGCAATATCAGCTGCCACATTTGGGTACCAGATCAGTGGCGATATTAGGTGTCATATTAGGGTATTAGATCAGGTGCCAAATTAGGGTACCAGATCAGGTGCAATATCAGCTGCCAGATCAGGTACCATACTAGTGTACCAGATCAGCTGCCATTTTAGGGTATCAGATCAGGTGCAATATTAGATGCCATATTAGGGTACCAGATCAGGTACCATACTAGTGTACTAGATCAGGTGCCAAATTAGGGTACCAGATCAATTGCAATATCAGGTGCCTTATTGGGGTACCAGATCAGGTGCAATATCATCTGTCATATTAGGGTACCAGATCAGGTGGCAATATTAGATGTCATATTAGGGTACCAGATCAGGTGCAGTGCAATATAAAGGTGCCATATTAGGGTATCAGATCAGGAGCCATATGAGGGTACCAGATCAGGTGCAATATCAGCTGCCATATTAGATACCACACTAGGGTAACAGATCAGGTGCCATATGAGGCTACCAGGTCAGGTGCAATATTAGGGAACAAGACCAGGTGCAATATCAGGTGCCATATTAGGATACCAGATTAGGTGCAATATCAACTGACAGATTAGATACCACACTAGGGTATCAGATCAGGAGCCATATAAGGGTACCAGGTCAGGTGCAATAATAAGTGGCAGATAAGAAACTTAGTTAGAGGTCAAAGGCCAGGATATTCACCCCAGCACAGTAGTCACCCAACATCCACACAGTACAGACTGATAGACACAGAAGGCCCGACATGGGAACAGACCTGAGAGGATGATGAAGCTCTAGGAAGGGTTCCGGGGTCCTCCAGGCTTCAGGAGAAAAGAAGATCGCTTCTTGCCTGATGACTCAAATCTACAGGATATCACCTATTCTCTACACACCATCTCCACTCTCTCCCAGGAAGCTGCAGTCTAGTGCCATGTGATGTTATTTATTCTGTGGGTGTAAAGAGGGTAATAAAGAGAGATGCCCCCGGGAGGTTTGCAGAAGCCACCTAACCTTTGAGGCTGGTGAGATGTTCCAAACGCCCCCCAGGACTTACTGCTAACAAACCTCATCCTATACTAGGGGTGCCAGAATCAGAGGAAAGACAAACACCCAGTGCTGTGTGCCGGAGGAAAGAGAGAGAGACCGGGACAGAACACCGCCTGCAGAGAAACGACTTCATTCACACTCCATATCTTCATCTAGAGGAGCATGGAAGGATAGAGCAGAGAAAGGTGCGTTCTTATCACGGCCTCAATGTACTTTGTGTACTTCAGATTATGTGATATACAGAAATTTACTACGTCTTAAGGTGCAACTTTAAAATTTCAAAAAGTTCGGCCGGAGAGATTTTTTAATATAGAAAAGACATAATAATAATTTTTTTCTGCAATCGAGGATTCATACCTGCCATCTTCTTTACAATGAACCCTGAGCTGCACATGCACTGCTCAGTGTGCAATGTCCAGGGAGGGTGGATGGTTACATGAGGTAGGGGGGCATTTTCCAGAGTACATACACCTGATCAGCTAGCTCAGCTTTACAAATGGCAGCTGGAAGAAAACTACTGCTACTTGGTCGGCACCCAGGAGAATAAATGTAAGGCCCCGTTCACACCTGAGCGTTTTTTCAACTTGTAAAACGCTCGGCTCTGAAGCTCCAAAATGCCCAACAAGCAAAATCCTATTATTTCAATAGCCCCTGTTCACATCTGAGCGTTCTGTCGCCTGAAGCAAAACGCCTGAAGCTCAAAAAAGTACACAAGCTTCTTTATTGGCAGATTACAAGCATTTTTGGCCCCACAGACTCCAATAGAAATGCCTGACCTGAGCAGAAAAACGCTTGTAAAAAATGCTCAAACAGCAGCTCTCCACCCCTAATTTCCTCTCCCTCTCCTCCACTTAGTGCTTTGTATTGGCTAAACAAAAATGCCTGAAGCTGTAAAACACTTGTAATACGCTTTTTAAAAAAATTTAAAAAACTGCAAAAAAAACTTAAAAAAAAAAAAAAAATCCTGAAAAATGCCAATAAATTGATACGCTCAGGTGTGAATGGAGCCTAAAAAATGTAAACAAACCGAGCAACTGGGAGAAAAAATGTAAACAAACCCGGCAGCCAGAACAAATGTAAACAAACCTGGCAGCCAGAACAAATGTAAACAAACCCGGCAGCCAGGAGGAAAAATGTAAACAAACCTGGAAGGCGAAAAAAAATGTAAACACACCACGTTCTAGCGAATAGTACCCTCCGTTGAAAAGTGCCCGCGAATGCGCAATACAGAAGGGCACTCCAGCTGAATTCCCGATCAGCTGGCGAGACGTCACCAGAGCGCATGCGCACATCGTAGGAGGATTTTTTCGATGGGAGATACCATTTGACGGGCTCAAATGAATGCTATGCAAACCATGGAGGGACACCAGATTTGGCAGATTGTGCGGGGCAGGTTTACAGAATGGAGCCTAAAAAAATGTAAACAAACCGAGCAACTGGGAGAAAAAATGTAAACAAACCCGGCAGCCAGAACAAATGTAAACAAACCCGGCAGCCAGGAGGAAAAATGTAAACAAACCTGGAAGGCGAAAAAAAATGTAAACACATCACGTTCTAGCGAATAGTACCCTCCGTTGAAAAGTGCCCGCGAATGCGCAATACAGAAGGGCACTCCAGCTGAATTCCCGATCAGCTGGCGAGACGTCACCATAGCGCATGCGCACATCGTAGGAGGATTTTTTCGATGGGAGATACCATTTGACGGGCTCAAATGAATGCTATGCAAACCATGGAGGGACACCAGATTTGGCAGATTGTGCGGGGCAGGTTTACAGTGTGCTCAAGGTCCGGTTTTGTCTGTGTTGTACAGCGGGTTTGGTGTACGAGGCACAATCTGACAACTATGGTGTCCCTCCGCTCTTTGCATAGCTTTCAATTCTGCCCGTGAAATGGTATCTCCTGTTGAAAAAAAGTAATGTGGCCGGTCAGTGGAGGGTCAGTCTCCTGGGCCTACGAGTAGTAATGTGGTGGGTCAGTCCCCTGGCCTATGAGAAGAAATGCGGTGGGTCAGTGGAGGGTAGGTCTCCTGAGCCTATGAGTAGTAATGTGGTGAGTCAATGAAGGGTCAGTCTCCTGGGCCTATGAGAAGTAATGTGATGGGTCAGTCTCCTGGGCCTATGAGTAGTATGTGGTGGGTCAGTCTCCTGGGCCTATGAGTAGTATGTGGTGGGTCAGTCTCTTGGGCCTATGAGTAGTATGTGGTGGGTCAGTCTCCTGGGCCTATGAGAAGAAATGTGGTGGGTCAATGAAGGGTCAGTCTCCTGGGCCTATGAGTAGTATGTGGTGGGTCAGTCTCTTGGGCCTATGAGTAGTAATGTGATGGGTCAGTCTCTTGTGCCTATGAGTAGTATGTGGTGGGTCAGTCTCTTGGGCCTATGAGTAGTATGTGGTGGGTCAGTCTCCTGGGCCTATGAGTAGTATGTGCTGGGTCAGTCTCCTGGGCCTATGAGTAGTATGTGGTGGTTCAGTCTCCCAGGCCTATGAGAAGAAATGTGGTGGGTCAGTGGAGAGTAGGTCCCCTGGGCCTATGAGTAGTATGTGGTACCTGTAGAAACCTTCGCCACCTCAACCCTTCTCTTCTCTACTCTGCTACTGATCACCTCTATGACAAAATCTCACCTCTGTCCTGCCCCAACCAAGCTACTTTCATCTACAACAGCTCACTGTCTTCCTCCCTAGACAAGCTTGCCCCCCTCACTACACGCAGAATTAGGCCCCGACTGCTACAACCCTGGCAAACAGATGACACCAGAAGTCTCAGAAAACGTAGCCGCGCTCTTGAGCGCCTGTGGCATAAGACTAAGACCCAGGAAGACTTCACACAATATAAATCTGCCCTCCTAAAATACTACTCCTGCCTTCACACTGCCAAACAGACCTACTTTATCACACTCATTAACACCTTCTCATCCAGTCCACGTCAACTCTTCTCTACCTTCAACACTCTACTCTGTCCTCCACTGCCTCCACCCACCAACTCACTCACTGCCCAGGAGATTGCCAATCACTTCAAAACTAAGATTGATACAATTCATGAGGAGATCACCAATGCGCAAAAACCTCCCCCATGCAACACCCCATGTCCACAGATACAATCATTACTTCCCTCATTCAACCCTGTTACTATTACTGAGGTTGCTAAACTTTTATCTAGCACCCATCTAACCACTTGCCCCCTGGATCCTGTTCCCTCGCAAATGCTACGCTCACCCTCTGATTCGATTCTACACTCTCTAACTCACATTTTCAACCTCTCCCTCTCCTGTGGCATCTTCCCAAACTCTCTAAAACATGCGCTAGTCATCCCCATTCTAAAAAAGCCCTCACTGGATCCCACCAATCTCAACAACCTACGTCCAATCTCCTTACTCTCCTTCTCCTCAAAACTTCTTGAAAGATTGGTCTACAACCGACGAAGCGACCATCTGACCATGAATAAACTTCTAGATCCCCTCCAGTCCGGTTTTCGCCCTCAACACTCCACGGAAACTGCTCTCCTTAAACTCTCAAATGACCTACTAATGGCTAAAGCCAATGGACACTATTCTGTACTACTTCTCCTGGATCTCTCTGCTGCCTTTGACCCAGTGGACCACCCCCTCCTCCTCAAAAAACTCCACTCCTTTGGTCTCCGTGACTGTACTCTTCGCTGGTTCTCATCCTACCTATCACACCGCTCCTTCAGTGTCACTTACAACTCTACTTCCTCCTCTCCTCTTCCTTTTTCCGTTGGGGTCCCCCAAGGTTCTGTTCTTGGACCTCTCCTTTTCTCAATCTACACCACCTCCTTGGGTCAGTTGATTGCCTCCCATGGCTTTCAATATCATCTCTACGCTGATGACACCCAAATCTATCTCTCCACCCCCCAGCTCTCTCCATCTGTCTCCTCACGCATTACCAACTTACTAGCAGACATATCAGCCTGGATGTCACATCACTTCCTCAAACTCAACCTATCCAAAACCGAGCTCATGATATTTCCTCCCTCAGGTGCCACTACCCCTGCTTTCCCTGTCAATATCAACGGCTCAACTAGCAACCCATCTCCCCAACGCCAAGGTCCTAGGTGTAATCCTGGACTCTGAACTAACCTTTCGACCCCACATTCTATCACTATCCAAAGCTTGCCGCCCAATCTCCGCAACATCTCCAAGATACGCCCCTTCCTAACCAATGTCACCACAAAGCTTCTAATCCACTCCCTGGTCATCTCCCGCCTCGACTACTGCAACTCCCTCCTCATTGGTTTACCTCTAAATAGGCTCCTCCCCACTTCATTCCATCATGAACGCTGCTGCCAGGCTCATCCACCACACAAACCGCTCAGCGTCTGCTACACCCCTCTGCCAATCCCTCCATTGGCTGCCACTCAGTCACCGAATTAAATTCAAGATACTATAACTTACAAAGCCATACACAACCTGGCCCCCAGCTACATCTCCAACCTAGTCACAAAATACCAACCTAATCGTTCTCTTCGCTCCTCCCAAGACCTCCTGCTCTCAAACTCCCTTGTCACCTCATCCCATGCTCGCCTTCAGGACTTCTCCAGAGCCTCCCCCATCCTCTGGAATGCTCTACCCCAATCCGTCCGATTTTCTCCTACTTTATCCACTTTCAGACGATCCCTGGAAACTCATCTCTTCAGAGAAGCCTATCTGGCCCCCACCTAACAACTGTACATTTATCTTCCCAATCAGCACATCCCCCACAGTTATTACCTCTTGTATCTTTTGACCTTCCCTCTTAGATTGTAAGCTCTAAGGAGCAGGGCCCTCTGATTCCTACTGTATCAAAGTGTATTGTATTTGTACTGTCTACCCTCAAGTTGTAAAGCACTACGTAAACTGTTGGCGCTATATAAATACTGTATAATAATAATAATAATAATAATAATAATAATAATAATGTGGTGGTTCAGTCTCCCGGGCCTATGAGAAGAAATGTGGTGGGTCAGTCTCCTGCGCCTATGAGAAGAAATGTGGTGGGTCAGTGGAGGGTAGGTCTCCTGGGCCTATGAGTAGTAATGTGGTGGGTCAATGGAGGGTCAGTCTCCTGGGCCTATGAGAAGTAATGTGATGGGTCAGTCTCCTGGGCCTATGAGTAGTAATGTGGTGGGTCAGTGGAGTGTCTGTCTCCTGAGCCTATGAGTAGTATGTGGTGGGTCAGTCTCCTGGGCCTATGAGTAGTAATGTGGTGGGTCAGTGGAGTGTCGGTCTCCTGAGCCTATGAGTAGTATGTGGTGGGTCAGTCTCCTGGGCCTATGAAAAGAAATGTGGTGGGTCAGTGGAGTGTCGGTCTCTTGAGCTTATGAGAAGAAATGTGGTGGGTCAGTGGAGTGTCGGTCTTCTGAGCCTATGAGTAGTAATGTGGTGGTTTAGCGGACGGCACCACTGAATGCAGCGGGGACCTGGAAGTCCTGGAAGTCCCAGGAACTGTCCAACTAGAGTGGAACAGCATTTCCTACAAAGCCCCCTGCATTTCCTGGAGGTATTTTCTCCCATGATGTGCAACACAGGTAAGTGTTGTGCAAGATCTCCTCCAATGCAGTTTTGTTCAAAAACTAAATTTGGACCGGAGTTGGGCTTTTCCTATCCAAACAAATAAACTGCATCCTCCTCACCAGGTACAGATGAATGCCACCTGCAAGACCCTCGTCGTTCGCAAGGCATGCTGGGACTTCCCATCACCTGCCAACAATGATAATCTGTACCATCTGACACACTGTATTAAAGATGAACGCTGATACAATGTAACACATGCTTCCCTCCGGGTGCGAGAGTCAGGAAATCATTTTAATATCCTGCTCCTTTATCATCACCCTGGAAATGCCAATGCTGAGAATTATCAGATGATAAATGTTTCATCCCTGAAGCATTAAATCATTAGCACCCCCCCTCCCCCCCCCCCACACACACACACACACACCTCCGACGTCGGCTCACATCCCACTCCTAACAACACAAACGCACATCACTTCTCCTACGGCTCCCTTCATGAGGAGGAGGAGGAGGAGGAGGAGGAGGAGATGTTGTCTGGTGTAATCGGGAACAACGAAATCCCCCATAATCCTTCACTGTCATGGTGGTGGGAATGACAGAGCTGCCAACAAATTACCCGCCACCTTCCAACCTGGATAACTTCCAGCTCCATTCAGTAGTAAAATGCCAAGTAGTAGAGGTTTGTTCACAAAGGATGTCGGGGTGGGGTGGCCAAAATGCAGTTGAGCTGCCGTTTTACCGCTCCCCAACTCCCCCCCTTAAAGTGATTGTAAACCTCAGGCAAGGATATGGCATATCCCTCTATAGTGTGTACTCAATCCAGAGCACTAAGTGCCTGCTGCCTCCTTCCTCTGCTATCAGTATGAGTCACTTCTGACAAGTTCTCCTGACACCAAGAGAAAAAAGGTGACAGGGGAGGGAGCTCCAGCACACAGCCGGAAGGGGGGGGTGTTCCTGTTGTGTGAAGGGGGGTGTGTCCCTTCTCTCCAATCAGCTCACTGAGCTCTGCAGAGTGTAATTTCAGCTCTCCGCTCTCTTTTTTTTCCTGACAGCTCAGACAAGCACTATAAATTCTGGACTTTGAATGGCTGTATAGAAGAGAAGACTGAAAAATAAACAGGTACAACTTTTGTAGGAGGATTTGTTTCATCTCTGTGTATCACCTGAGGCCAGTCACTTCACTGGGTTACATGTAAGGGTTTACAACCACTTTAAGCTGAAACGGCAGTCGGATGGGGGGGCTGTAGGCATGTCATGGCCCCGTACACACAATCGGAAATGCCGCCAGCAAAACTCCGATGAGAGGTTTTGGTCAGAAAATGCAACCGTGTGTGTGCTCCATCGGACTTTTGCTGGCAAAATTCCAGCCAGCAAAAGATTGAGAGGAAGTTCTCTATTTTGCAGTCAGAAAAAGTTCCTGTCCGAAAATGCAATTGTCTGTATGAAATTCGGACGCGTAAAAAATCACGCATGCTCGGAAACAATTCGACGCATGCTCGGAAGCATTGAACTTCATTTCCTCGGCTCGTCGTAGTGTTTGTACGTCACCGCGTTCTTGACGGTTGAAAGTTCAGAGAACTTGTGTGACCGTGTGTATGCAAGCCAAGCTTGAGCGGAATCCCGTCGGAAAAACCATCATATCTTTTTCCAACCAAAATTCCGATCGTGTGTACGCGGCATAACAATATACCTCATGTTGCATTTGCTGCTGTTAAATATGACCCATTCAAGTAATTGGGGACGCATTGTAACCGACCTGCAACCACATGTAATACTTGCCGTACCTGGGCGGTGGTGTGGGCTTCTCAAGGTGAGGGGTGACATCGGCTCCCAACCACCGGTACCAGCACATCGCAATGTTCACTTCTTTTTCTTTTAACAAACTTTATTTAAATGTCACAGATGGAGATTTCATAACGTTCTATGTGCCGGCATGGGATGACGGCACTAGAAAAAAAAAAAAGTAATGCATGCAGTACTTTTTTTTTTCCAGCGATGCACCACAATGCAGCGGTGTGAACCAGACACACCAAAGACCAGGCACATTGGCTTGTCTTGTAATGGGGGTGAGCTGGAATAGCCGCCCCAACGCAGTCCCACCACATCTGTTGTGAATGTACCCTAATGGCAATGGCAGCCACAGGAGGTTGTACACATACCATGGCAAAATATATACCCCACGTCATGCTGGGCGCTGCGGAATATGACCCGTTCAAATGACTGGGGCTGCACAGCAACTGCCCTGCAACCGAGTGTAATGCACACAGCAGCGGAATGGTAGTGTTACCTCCCACCACCTCACCGATCACCCCCTGACTGTCCCCTGTGTCCTCCTCTGACTCCCCAGTTCCTCTTCTGGCTTCCTGGGTCCTCCTCTTGCTCCCCGGGTCCTCCCTCCACTCCCTGGGTCCTCCCCCAGCTCCCTGGGTCCTCCCCCGGCTCCCCCTCTGGCTCCCTAAGTCCTCCTCCGTCTCCCCGGGTCCTCCACTGGCTCCCTGGGTCCTCCACCGGCTTCCTGGGTCCTCCCCTGGCACCCCAGGTCCTCCCCAGGCTCCCCGGGTCCTCCCCGTGCTCCCCGGGACCTCATCTGGCTCCCTGGGTCCTCCCCTGGCACCCGATTCCTCCTCCGGCTCTCTGGGTCCTCCTCCGGCTCCCTGAGTCCTCCCCCGGCTCCCTGGTTCCTCCTCCGACTCCCTGGGTCCTTCTCCGGTTTCCCGGGTCCTCCGCATGCTCCTCCGGCTCCCCATGTCCCCCCCCCCCCCCCCTCATTCCGGATCTGTCAGGATGGAGAGCGGAGGAAGGAGCCGGTAAATATGTCACCAACAAACTGTGTTCACAATGTTTCAGTTTATGAATGGAGAGGAGCCGCTGTCCATTCATCTGCAGTGCAGCTGAGGCTACAGAGAAAGGGACTGGGGAGTCTGTGTCCTCAGTCCCTTTCCGTGTCTCAAAAGGGAGATGTCCGGGTTCTGTTTAGACCCCCGATATCTCACCAAAGCCTCCCAACAGGGCTGATAAAAAAAAAAAAAGAAAGAACTGTAATAAATAAATATTTAAAGGTTGAATTGTAAAAAATAAAAAAGAACTGTAATAAATAAATATTTAAAGGTTAAAAATTGTAAAAATCATTTAAAAAAATAAAATAAAATAAAAAGAAAGAACTGTAATAAATAAATATTTAAAGATTAAATTGTAAAAATAATTTAAAAAAAAAAGAAAGAAAGAACTGTAATAAATAAATATTTAAAAGGTTAAATTGTAAAAAAAAAAAAAAAAAAGAAAGAACTGTTATAAATAAATATTTAAAGGTTAAATTGTAAAAATAATAATAAAAAAAGAAAGAACTGTAATAAGGGAGATGTCCGGGTTCTGTTTAGACCCCCGATATCTCACCAAAGCCTCCCAACAGGGCTGATAAAAAAAAGAAAGAACTGTAATAAATAAATATTTAAAGGTTGAATTGTAAAAAATAAAAAAGAACTGTAATAAATAAATATTTAAAGGTTAAATTGTAAAAATAATAAAAAAAAAAAAAAAAGAAAGAACTGTAATAAATAAATATTTAAAGGTTAAATTGTAAAAATAATTAAAAAACAAAAAAAGAAAGAACTGTAATAAATAAATATTTAAAAGGTTAAATTGTAAACCACCCCGCCGCCCCACAAAAAAAAAGCATTGTAAAAATAAAACAAAAAAATAAAAATATGAAATTCTAAAAAATAAAACTGTAAAAAAAAAATAAATAAAAAACTACTGACACAGTCCACGCCTCATCAGTGCAACCTATCAGTGCCCATCAGTTTTGGATATTAGTGCCGCCTCATCAGTGCCACCTATCAGTGCTGCATATTAGTGCCACTGTCACATGACAATAAATAAAATAGGTAATCGGTATCAGTCTTAAAAAAGTGGTATTGGTGCAACCCTAGTGTCCAGCATTGACAGGCCAGAAGCAGCGCATGCACAGTGTATTCCATGTATACCGCTCTTTATCTTCATCTTTTCTGAGGAAATCCGTTTGTGTGACTGCGGAGTATAAACACGGAGATTATTGCTGGCGTGGACTTGGCGGTAATTGATCTGCGGGTGTCTGTGTGTGTGTGGGACTGCTATATACACACATAAATGGAGGCTGACAAGTGTTGACAGTGAAGTGACAGATCCCACATCCTCAGTGTATTATGGGTATTAGGCTGAGGCCGGCCAATCAGATTGGATAATGAAGTCTCAGGAGAGAAAGAAACACTCTGACTTTAGGAAGATGCTGTTCTCATATCTGACAGCGGAGATCCGAACACGATGTACATGCGTCCCGCAGAGATCTCTTCCTGCGTCTGCAGCTTTTCATGCAGAGAACCGAAATGCAAGTTTATCTGGCGATGATTAGTTTAAGAATTTTGGTACAGCTACTAGTGGTGCACCGAACCCGAAAGTTCAGGATGCACATAGCCAAAAAACTAAACCACAACAGACACTTTTTAAAAAAAAAATGTTTTAAAGTGTTTGTTACCCTTAAAAAAAAAAAAAAAAAAAAAAAAAAAAAGGATCCTAATTTGGTGCCTTGTATCACCTGAAATACCTGGCCGATATTCCTGGTTCTGCCCTCCCCCCAGTAAACTGACCCCTGTTTATCATGGCTGTTGAGCCCTGGTCAGTTTACATGTCTCTGTCATCCACAGCACTGCTCTCTGCTCTCTCGTGTCCTCCTCCCCCCTCCCCTCCCTGACTGTCAGCTCCGTCCGCTCCTAGATTTCCCCCTAATGCCGTAAAAATGAACGTTAAGCTCCCCAGTGTATGTGTTTTATAAAAAATATGCTGCCTAATACCTTATTTCCGAACACTGCTCGGCGCTCACGTGACTGCCCGCCAGTCTCCTCCTCTCCTCGGCTGATGTCAGCACCCAGCACCTCCCCCCTGCAGCTATCAGATCGGGAGAGGAGGAGACTAGCGGGCAGTCATGTGAGCGCCGAGCGGTGCTCAGAAATAAGGTATTAGGCAGCAAATTTTTTATAAATCACATACACCGGGGAGCTTAACCACTTCAGCCCCGGAAGGATTTACCCCCTTCCTGACCAGGCCGTTTTTTGCGATACGGCACTGCGTCGCTTTAACTGACAATTGCGCCGTCGTGCGACATTGTACCCCAACAAAATGTATGTTCTTTTTTTCTCACAAATAGGGTTTTCTTTTGGTGGTATTTGATCACCTCTGTGGTTTTTACTTTTTGCACTATAAACAGAAAAAAAGCGACACAAAAAAAAAAACACAATATTTTTTATTTTTTGCTATAATACCGTAAATATCCCCCCAAAAAATAAAAATAAAACTAAATTTCTTCATCAGTTTAGGCCAGTATGTATTCTTCTACATATTTTTGGTAAAAAAAAAAATCTCTCAATAAGCGAATATTGATTGGTTTGCGCAAAAGTTATCGCGTCTACAAACTATGGGATAGCTTTATGGAATTTTTTTAAATTTTTTTTTCTCTATTAATGGCGGTGATCTGCGATTTTTGGCGGGACAGCAACATTGCGGCGGACAGATCGGACAAGTTTGACACTTTATTGTGACCAGTGACATTTATACAGCGATCAGAGCTATAAAAATGCACTGATTACTGTATAAATGTTACTAGCAGGAAAGGGGTTAACACCATCACATCAGAGTTCCCCCCATTCCATCAGAGGTTAAATGCATTACATCACAGGCCCCCACCCAGAGAGGTCCCCTCTTCACATCAGAGCCCCCCCCCCATCACATCAGAGGTCCCCCCATCACATCAGAGGTCCCCCCATCACATCAGAGGTCCCCCTTCACATCAGAGCCCCCCCCTTCACATCAGAGGTCCCCATCACATCAGAGGTCCCCCTTCACGTCAGAGGTCCCCCCATCACGTCAGAGGTCCCCCATCACATCAGAGCCCCCCCCCATCACATCAGAGGTCCCCCCCATCACATCAGAGCCCCCCCATCACATCAGAGGCCCCCCATCACATCAGAGGCCCCCCCATCACATCAGAGCCCCCCCCCCATCACATCAGAGCTTAAACGCATTACATCATAGGCCCCCACCCAGAGAGGTCCCCCATCACATCAGAGTCCCCCCATCACATCAGAGGTCCCCCATCACATCAGAGTCCCCGCCATCACATCAGACCCCCCCCCTCCATCACATCAGAGTCCCAACCATCACATCAGACCCCCCATCACATCAGAGTTCCCGCCATCACATCAGACCCCCCCCCTCCATCACATCAGAGTCCCAACCATCACATCAGACCCCCCATCACATCAGAGCCCCAGCCATCACATCAGAGCCCCCCCCCACCATCACATCAGAGCCCCCGCCATCACATCAGAGGTCCCCCTTCACATTAGAGCCCCTCCCCCCATCACATCAGAGCCCCTCCCATCACATCAGAGGTCCCCCCATCACATCAGAGGTCCCCCCATCACATCAGAGGTCCCCCCCATCACATCAGAGGTCCCCCCCATCACATCAGAGGTCCTCCCATCACATCAGAGGTCCCCCCATCACATCAGAGGTCCCCCCATCACATCAGAGGTCCCCCCCATCACATCAGAGGTCCCCCCCATCACATCAGAGGTCCCCCCCATCACATCAGAGGTCCCCCATCACATCAGAGGCCCCCCATCACATCAGAGGCCCCCATCACATCAGAGGCCCTCCCATCACACCAGACCCCCCCATCACATCAGAGGCCCCCCCCCTCCATCACATCAGAGGCCCCCCCCCTCCATCACATCAGAGGCCCTCCCATCACACCAGACCCCCCCATCACATCAGAGGTCTTCCCATCACATCAGAGCCCCCCCTTCCATCACATCAGAGGTCTTCCCATCACATCAGACCCCCCATCACATCAGAGTCCCCCCCATCACATCAGAGTCCCCCCCATCACATCAGAGCCCCAGCCATCACATCAGAGGTCCCCCATCACATCAGAGGACCCCCATCACATCAGGGGTCCAGTCCATCACATCAGAGCCCCCCCCTTCCATCACATCAGAGGCCCCCCATCACATCAGAGGCCCTCCCATCACATCAGAGGCCCTCCCATCACATCAGAGTCCCCCCCATCACATCAGAGGTCTTCCCATCACATCAGACCCCCCCCATCACATCAGAGCCCCCCCATCACATCAGAGGTCCCCCACAATCACATCAGACCCCCCATCACATCAGAGTCCCCCCATCACATCAGAGTCCCCCCCAATCACATCAGAGTCCCCCCCCCCATCACATCAGAGCCCCTCCCATCACATCAGAGGTTAAACGCATTACATTATAGGCCCCCACCCAGAGAGGCCCCCCGATCACATCAGAGGTCCCCCATCACATCAGAGCCACCCCCATCACATCAGAGTCCCTCCATCACATCAGAGGACCCCCATCACATCAGACCCCCCCTCCATCACATCAGACCCCCCCATCACATCAGAGGTCCCCCTTCACATCAGAGGTCCCCCTTCACATCAGAGGTCCCCCCCAATCACATCAGACCCCCCATCACATCAGAGTCCCCCCCATCACATCAGAGTCCCCCCCATCACATCAGAGCCCCAGCCATCACATCAGAGCCCCAGCCATCACATCAGAGGACCCCCATCACATCAGGGGTCCAGTCCATCACATCAGAGCCCCCCTTCCATCACATCAGAGGCCCCCCATCACATCAGAGGCCCTCCCATCACATCAGAGTCCCCCCCATCACATCAGAGGTCTTCCCATCACATCAGACCCCCCCATCACATCAGAGCCCCCCCATCACATCAGAGGTCTTCCCATCACATCAGAGGTCCCCCACAATCACATCAGACCCCCCATCACATCAGAGTCCCCCCCAATCACATCAGAGTCCCCCCCCCCCATCACATCAGAGCCCCTCCCATCACATCAGAGGTTAAACGCATTACATTATAGGCCCCCACCCAGAGAGGCCCCCCGATCACATCAGAGGTCCCCCATCACATCAGAGCCACCCCCATCACATCAGAGTCCCTCCATCACATCAGAGGACCCCCATCACATCAGACCCCCCCTCCATCACATCAGACCCCCCCATCACATCAGAGGTCCCCCTTCACATCAGAGGTCCCCCTTCACATCAGAGGTCCCCCCATCACATCAGAGGACCCCCCATCACATCAGAGATCCCCCCATCACATCAGACCCCCCCCCTCCATCACATCAGAGTCCCAACCATCACATCAGACCCCCCCATCACATCAGAGGACCCCATCACATCAGAGTCCCCCGCCATCACATCAGAGTCCCAACCATCACATCAGACCCCCCTTCACATCAGAGGTTTCCCCATCACATCAGAGGTTTCCCCATCACATCAGAGTTCCCCCATCACATCAGAGTCCCAACCATCACATCAGACCCCCCCCCCCTCCATCACATCAGAGTCCCAACCATCACATCAGACCCCCCCATCACATCAGAGGACCCCATCACATCAGAGTCCCCCGCCATCACATCAGAGTTCCCCCATCACATCAGAGTCCCAACCATCACATCAGACCCCCCTTCACATCAGAGGTTTCCCCATCACATCAGAGGTTTCCCCATCACATCAGAGGTCCCCCCCATCACATCAGACCCCCCTTCCATCACATCAGAGTCCCTCCCATCACATCAGAGATCCCCCCATCACATCAGAGATCCCCCCATCACATCAGACGTTTCCCCATCACATCAGAGGTTCCCCCATCACATCAGAGGTCCCCCCATCACATCAGACCCCCCTTCCATCACATCAGAGTCCCTCCCATCACATCAGAGATCCCCCCATCACATCAGAGTCCCTCCCATCACATCAGAGATCCCCCCCATCACATCAGACCCCCCCTCCATCACATTAGAGGTCCCCCCATCACATCAGAGGTCCCCCATCACATCAGAGGCCCCCATCACATCAGAGGCCCCCCATCACATCAGAGTCCCCGCCATCACATCAGAGTCCCCGCCATCACATCAGACCCCCCCATCACATCAGACCCCCCCATCACATCAGAGTCCCCGCCATCACATCAGAGCTCTCCCTTAAAAGAGGAGCATCCAATAACATAACAATAATCCCTATACAACAGAGGCCCATTATACATGAGTCACAACTGCCCCCCCCCCCCCAATCAAAACAGAGTCCCCATCACCTCAAAGTGCCCCCATCACAGGTGTACAGCCCTAAGTGGCTGTAAGCTCTTATTTACATTGGCGGTCCGGGAGGCAATAAAATCGCAGCTCAACCGCCTGCTTTACCGCCCTCTGGCCACACGTCTAAGTGGGGATTTCCCTTCCTTTGGAGAAATTTCATCTCACTTCCTTCTATAGTGGAAATTCTCCCCAAAGGGGTTCAGACAGCAGGAAAAAATAAATAAACTTTCATTACTCTTGTAAAAAAAAAGTGACATTTTGGGGTTGATTTACTAAAACTGGAGAGTGCAAAATCTGGTGCAGCCGTGTATAGAAACCAATCAGCTTCCAGGGTCTTAGTCAAAGCTTAAAGGAGTTACATCTGGGAATAAAAAATTAAAAGTCAGCAGCTACAAATCCTGTACAAATCCTGGAGCTCTGACTTTTAATATTAGGACACTTACCTGTCCTGGGTTCTCGCGATGTCGGCACCTCGGCTGATTTTCGGATTGGCTGCTGCCACCGCCGCCATCTCCACAAAGGGAAACCGGCAGTGAGGCCTTTCGGCTTCACAGCGGGTTCCCAACTGCGCATGCGAATCGCTCTGCGCTTTCCAATTGGCCCGGCAGCAGAGGAAGGAGGAGTGGGGCCGAAATTCCGAGGGATGGCGCCGTCTCCTGGAAGTGGGGAAGTCAAGAACAGGTACCCGTCCCCCCCCCCCCCCCCTCCTGAAAGGTGCCAAATGTGGCACCAAAGGGGGGGGGGGGCTGGGAGGAAGACAATAAGCGGCGGAGGTTATACTTTTGGGTGCTTTTATTGAACAAACTGAAGTTAGAAGCTGATTGGCCACCATTCAGAGCTGCACCAGATTTTGCACTCTCCAGTTTTAGTAAATTGACGTCTTTGGCTTTAGATATATTGTACCTGTGAAAAAAAATTCTGTATTATAAAGTTTATCAGAAGGAGGTATTTGTGGTGTAATACAGAGACGTCCTCCTACAGGGGGGATATACATGAGCAGCAGGGAAGGGGAATGAAGAGAGCGCGTTTCTCCTGATCCTACATGTACAAATCACAGATCCCCAAACACATCATCGCCGGCCAATCAGAAGATTTCTTATCAACATTTCTTTCTTTTTTAGATTTTCAATCTGACAAAAGTGAACAAAAAGTGTTCTACTTCCTGTGTTAGGTGTGATGAGAGCGGGGGAGGGGGGGGGTGCCTACTGTTTTGTGTGTAAGGAGAGAGAGAGAGAGAGAGAGAGAGAGAGAGAGAAAATGGGGAGGAAAGAAAGGAAGAGGGAGGGAGGAAAGGAGGGATAGAGGAAGGGAAGTCAATGGGGAGAGGAAGGGAAGGAAAAAAGAAAGGGAAAGAAATGAGGAGAGGAAGAGAAGGAAGGGGGAAGAGGAAGGGAAGGAAAGGGGAAGAGGAAAGGAAGGAAAAGAAGAAAGAAAGGGAAGGAAAGAGGAAGAGAGGAAAAGGGGGAGAGGAAGAGAGGAAAAGGGGGAGAGGAAGAGAGGAAAAGGGGGAGAGGAAGAGAGGAAAAGGGGGAGAGGAAGAGAGGAAAAGGGGGAGAGGAAGAGAGGAAAAGGGGGAGAGGAAGAGAGGAAAAGGGGGAGAGGAAGAGAGGAAAAGGGGGAGAGGAAGAGAGGAAAAGGGGGAGAGGAAGAGAGGAAAAGGGGGAGAGGAAGAGAGGAAAATGGGGAGAGGAAGAGAGGAAAATGGGGAGAGGAAGAGAGGAAAAGGGGGAGAGGAAGAGAGGAAAAGGGGGAGAGGAAGAGAGAAAAAGGGGGAGAGGAAGAGAGAAAAAGGGGGAGAGGAAGAGAGAAAAAGGGGGAGAGGAAGAGAGGAAAAGGAAAAGGAAGGGAAAGAAAAAAGGATGGGAAAGAAAAAGGGATGGGAAAGAAAAAAGGATGGGAAAGAAAAAAGGATGGGAAAGAAAAGGGGAAAGGAATAGAAAGAAAGGGGGAAAGGAAGGGAGAGAAAAGGGGGAGAAAAGGGGAAGGAAAAGGGGGAGAAAAGGGGAAGGAAAAGGGGGAGAGAAAGGGGAAGGAAAGGGGGAGAGGAAGAGAAGAAAAGGGGGAGAGGAAGAGAAGAAAAGGGGGAGAGGAAGAGAAGAAAAGGGGGGAGAGGAAGAGAAGAAAAGGGGGAGAGGAAGAGAAGAAAAGGGGGAGAGGAAGAGAAGAAAAGGGGGGAGAGGAAGAGAAGAAAAGGGGGAGAGGAAGAGAAGAAAAGGGGGAGAGAAGAGAAGAAAAGGGGGGAGAGGAAGAGAAGAAAAGGGGGAGAGGAAGAGAAGAAAAGGGGGAGAGGAAGAGAAGAAAAGGGGGAGAGGAAGAGAGGAAAAGGGGGAGAGGAAGAGAAGAAAAGGGGGAGAGGAAGAGAAGAAAAGGGGGAGGGGGAAGAGAAGAAAAGGCGAAGAAGAAGAGAAGAAAAGGGGGAGAAGAAGAGAAGAAAAGGGGGAGAGAGAGAAGAAAAGGGGGAGAAGAAGAGAAGAAAAGGGGGAGAGGAAGAGAAGAAAAGGGGGAGAGGAAGAGAAGAAAAGGGGGAGAGGAAGAGAAGAAAAGGGGAAGAGGAAGAGAAGAAAAGGGGGAGAAGAAGAGAAGAAAAGGGGGAGAAGAAGAGAAGAAAAGGGGGAGAAGAAGAGAAGAAAAGGGGGAGAAGAAGAGAAGAAAAGGGGGGGGGAGAGAAGAAAAGGGGGAGGGGGAAGAGAAGAAAGGGGAAGAAGAAGAGAAGAAAAGGGGGAGAAGAAGAGAAGAAAAGGGGGAGAAGAAAAGAAGAAAAGGGGGAGAAGAAAAGAAGAAAAGGGGGAGAGGAAGAGAAGAAAAGGGGGAGAGGAAGAGAAGAAAAGGGGGAGAGGAAGAGAAGAAAAGGGAAGAAGAAGAGAAGAAAAGGGGGAGAGGAAGAGAAGAAAAGGGGAGAGGAAGTGAAGAAAAGGGAAGAAGAAGAGAAGAAAAGGGGGAGAGGAAGAGAAGAAAAGGGGAGAAGAAGAGAAGAAAAGGTGAAGAGGAAGGAAAGTAAAGAAGAAAAGGAGGAAAGCAAAGAGGAAGAGAAAGGGAAGGAAAGGGGAGAAGAACTGAAGGAAAAGGAGAAAGAAAGGAAAGGAAGAGAGGAAGGGAAAGAAAAGGGGGATAGGAAGGGAAGGAAAGGGGGAGAGGAAGGGAAGGAAGCAAGGGGTGAAGGGAAGGAAGGGAAGGAAGGAAAGGAAAAGGAGAGGGGAAGCCAAAGAAAAGCAGAGAAGAAAGGAAAGGCTTGAGGAAAGAAAGGTAAAAGAGAGCGTGAGAAGGGAAGAAAAATGAGAGAGGAAGGAAAGGAAAAGGGATACAGAAAGAGAAGGGGGGAGGAGAGAGGAGGTCTGTTTCTTCCCTTGGTATGACACTGTCAGCTGCACAGCACTCTTGGTTGTTATGGTGCTGCTGGTTGCATAGTACCCTGGTTGCTATGATGCTGTCAATCACACAGCATTCTTGGTTGCTATGATGCGGTCAATCACAATGCATCCTTGGTTGCTATGAGGCTGTCAGTCACACAGTATTCTTGGTTGCTATGACGCTGTCAGTCACACAGTATTCTTGGTTGCTATGGTGCTGAAGGAAGTGCAGCCAACAGCATCTTTCTGAATGTGTGGCGGACATAGGAGCAGACTCTTACACTGATAGAAATATGAATTTCCTGAATCTTTCCTGAATGTCGGAATCCTCCCTGATCCGGGAGAATGACTTTCCTGAACTCCGCGCCGGATGTCATCAAGAGATCCAACCGCCAATCACCAATCATTTACTGACCCCGCCCCTTCTAATGTACGGCCAATGGAAACAACAAATATGATCGATCCTGAGATCTGATTGGATAATGGAGGGTGATGGAATGTGCGCATAATCCTCTACTGAGCCAACACCACTACAGTATATGTCAGAGTTATATACATATAATAATAGTGTGTGACTGTGGGGGGACATTAGAGTGTAAGCTCCTCTGGTATAGAGACTGTTGTGACTGGCTCAGTGTTCTCTGTACAGCACTGCGGAATATGTCAGAGCTATATAAATGTATAATAATAATAGTGTGTGTGACAGTGGGGGAGGGGACATTAGAGTGTAAGCTCCTGTGGTGCAGTGCTCTCTCCTGTACAGAGGGGGAGGGGCTGGGATGGAGGGGGAGGGGGACATTAGAGTGTAAGCTCCTGTGGTGCAGTGCTCTCTCCTGTAGAAAGGGGGAGGGGCTGGGATGGAGGGGGAGGGGACATTGGAGTGTAAGCTCCTGTGGTGCAGTGCTCTCTCCTGTAGAAAGGGGGAGGAGACATTAGAGTGTAAGCTCCTGTGGTGCAGTGCTCTATCCTGTAGAAAGGGGGAGGGGCTGGGATGGAGGGGGGAGGGGACATTGGAGTGTAAGCTCCTGTGGTGCAGTGCTCTCTCCTGTAGAAAGGGGGAGGAGACATTAGAGTGTAAGCTCCTGTGGTGCAGTGCTCTCTCCTGTAGAGAGGGGGAGGGGCTGGGATGGAGGGGGAGGGGACATTGGAGTGTAAGCTCCTGTGGTGCAGTGCTCTCCAGTAGAAAGGAGGAGGGGGAGGGTACATTAGAGTGTAAGCTCCTGTGGTGCAGTGCTCTCTCCTGTAGAGAGGGGGAGGGGCTGAGATGGAGGGGACATTGGAGTGTAAGCTCCTGTGGTGCAGTGCTCTCTCCTGTATAGAGGGGGAGGAGCTGGGATGGAGGGGGAGGGGACATTAGAGTGTAAGCTCCTGTGGTGCAGTGCTCTCTCCTGTACAGAGGGGGAGGGGCTGGGATGGAGGGGGAGGGGTCAGTCAGGTGTGGTGGAGATGCTGTAGAACCTCTTCCCTCCCCTCCCCCTCCTCTCACCTGTCCCGGGCGGTCAGTGCCGGGTGTCGGAGGGTCCCTCTGAGGCCTCCCGCTGTGTCCCGGGCCCCGGTGCCGGCCGTTCTCCCCGGGCTGCCATGCTGGATGAGGAGCCCCCCGGAGCTGGCCTGTCACTGAGGGGAGTCCGGCCTGAACGACCACCACACGAACCGACCAATCCAAAGCCGCGATACACAGAGCCCACCAATCACAGCCGAGGACGGACCACCAATCACAGCACGGGAGAGACCACCAATGACAGAGGGCGGGGACCGGCTGCCCGCCAATCGACTGACAGAGAGGGGAGGGGGCGGGGCTGGAGTCCCCTAATTCTCCTCAGACTCCTCTGCAAGCTTCTCCGTATAACGGAGGAGAGAGGTGTGAGGTATATATAGAGTACTATGAGAGAGGTGTGAGGTATATATAGAGTACTATGAGGGAGGTGTGAGGTATATATATGAGGGAGGTGTGAGGTATATATAGAGTACTATGAGAGAGGTGTGAGGTATATATAGAGTACTATGAGGGAGGTGTGAGGTATATATGAGGGAGGTGTGAGGTATATATATGAGGGAGGTGTGAGGTATATATAGAGTACTATGAGAGAGGTGTGAGGTATATATAGAGTACTATGAGGGAGGTGTGAGGTATATATAGAGTACTATGAGGGAGGTGTGAGGTATATATATGAGGGAGGTGTGAGGTATATATATGAGAGAGGTGTGAGGTATATATAGAGTACTATGAGAGAGGTGTGAGGTATATATAGAGTACTATGAGGGAGGTGTGAGGTATATATATGAGGGAGGTGTGAGGTATATATAGAGTACTATGAGAGAGGTGTGAGGTATATATAGAGTACTATGAGAGAGGTGTGAGGTATATATAGAGTACTATGAGGGTATATATAGAGTACTATGAGGGAGGTGTGAGGTATATATATGAGGGAGGTGTGAGGTATATATAGAGTACTATGAGAGAGGTGTGAGGTATATATAGAGTACTATGAGGGAGGTGTGAGGTATATATAGAGTACTATGAGAGAGGTGTGAGGTATATATATGAGGGAGGTGTGAGGTATATATAGAGTACTATGAGAGAGGTGTGAGGTATATATAGAGTACTATGAGGGTATATATAGAGTACTATGAGGGAGGTGTGAGGTATATATATGAGAGAGGTGTGAGGTATATATGAGGGAGGTGTGAGGTATATATAGAGTACTATGAGGGAGGTGTGAGGTATATATAGAGTACTATGAGGGTATATATAGAGTACTATGAGGGAGGTGTGAGGTATATATATGAGAGAGGTGTGAGGTATATATGAGGGAGGTGTGAGGTATATATAGAGTACTATGAGGGAGGTGTGAGGTATATATAGAGTACTATGAGGGTATATATAGAGTACTATGAGGGAGGTGTGAGGTATATATATGAGAGAGGTGTGAGGTATATATGAGGGAGGTGTGAGGTATATATAGAGTACTATGAGGGAGGTGTGAGGTATATATAGAGTACTATGAGGGTATATATACAGTACTATGAGGGAGGTGTGAGGTATATATATGAGAGAGGTGTGAGGTATATATGAGGGAGGTGTGAGGTATATATAGAGTACTATGAGGGAGGTGTGAGGTATATATGAGGGAGGTGTGAGGTATATATAGAGTACTATGAGGGAGGTGTGAGGTATATATGAGGGAGGTGTGAGGCACGGAGTATTATTATTACACACATACCTCCTTAATAATCCTCTATACCTCACACCTCTTCCCCATAATATATCACCACTAGTACCTCACCCCTCCCCCTCCACAATACATCGTGCCTCATACCTCACCCCTGCACTCTGCATTACTTAGTCCTGACCCCTGCGCTCTGTATTACATATTAATTACCTCTGCAATGTGTGTCATGTACTCCTGACCTTGGCCTTCTGTGGTGCTCCTGCCCCCTGCGCTCTGCATTACTTAGTCCTGCCCCCTGCACTCTGCCTTACTTAGTCCTGCCCCCTGCGCTCTGCATTACTTAGTCCTGACCCCTGCGCTCTGCATTACTTAGTCCTGACCCCTGCGCTCTGCATTACTTAGTCCTGCCCCCTGCGCTCTGCATTATTTAGTCCTGCCCCCTGCGCTCTGCCTTACTTAGTCCTGCCCCCTGCACTCTGCATTACTTAGTCCTGCCCCCTGCACTCTGCATTACTTAGTCCTGCCCCCTGCACTCTGCATTACTTAGTCCTGCCCCCTGCGCTCTGCCTTACTTAGTCCTGCCCCCTGCACTCTGCATTACTTAGTCCTGCCCCCTGCACTCTGCATTACTTAGTCCTGCCCCCTGCCTTACTTAGTCCTGACCCCTGCACTCTGCATTACTTAGTCCTGCCCCCTGCGCTCTGCCTTACTTAGTCCTGCCCCCTGCACTCTGCATTACTTAGTCCTGCCCCCTGCACTCTGCCTTACTTAGTCCTGACCCCTGCACTCTGCCTTACTTAGTCCTGACCCCTGCACTCTGCCTTACTTAGTCCTGACCCCTGCACTGTCCTAACCACAATGTTTACTCCTCTTACAGGACAGAACTCGGCCAACCAGGCCTGATACTAGCTGGGCAAGTCAGACTGCAGTACCAGTTCTGCCCTCAGGATGGCCTCCGGCATCAGACTCCTTGTGACCATTCACTCTCCAGAGATGAAGGACATTGTGGACGAGTGCCGCCTCCTCACTGTCTTCTCAGGTAGGCTGCGTTTATATTTTTATAGTGACATTCCTTTTATTATATTTTTCCAGGTTTTTTTTTATGTTGATCTTTTTATTGGGAGTTTTTCAGGCGCTTTAGCGTTAAAAAAAAGCGCCTGAAAGAAGCCTCATCTGCAATCCCAATGTGAAAGCCCGAGGCAGGGCGTGAAAAAAAGTCCTGCAAGCAGCTTCTTTGCAGCGCTTTCGTGTTTTTGCCACCGGGCTGGGTGCGCCGATGGCCCGAGCCCTTTCACACTGCCAGCGCCCGAAAAACACCCCAGTGTGAAAAGGGTCCTAAGCGGCGCTTTACCAGCGTTTTTTCGGGCGCTGGCAGTGTGAAAGGGCTTGGCTTTCACATTGGTGATTGCAAATGAGGCTTCTTTCAGGCGCTTTACAGGCTTTTTTTTTTTAACGCTAAAGCGCCTGAAAAACGCCCCCCGAGTCCACCTCCACATTACGACAAAAGTCCACCTCCACATTACGACAAGAGTCCACCTCCACATTACGACAAGTGTCCACCTCCACATTACGACAAGTGTCCACCTCCACATTACGGCAAGAGTCCA
The DNA here is from genome assembly GCF_042186555.1 of Aquarana catesbeiana. Lineage (NCBI taxonomy): Eukaryota > Metazoa > Chordata > Amphibia > Anura > Ranidae > Aquarana > Aquarana catesbeiana. The sequence goes on along the minus strand of NC_133330.1, from coordinate 340,195,073 downwards.
CCTCCACATTACAGGAAGAGTCCACCTCCACATTACGGTGAGAGTCCACCTCCACATTACGGCGAGAGTCCACCTCCACATTACGGCGAGAGTCCACCTCCACATTACGGCGAGAGTCCACCTCCACATTACGGCGAGAGTCCACCTCCACATTACGGCGAGAGTCCACCTCCACATTACGGCGAGAGTCCACCTCCACATTACGGCGAGAGTCCACCTCCACATTACGGCAAGAGTCCACCTCCACATTACGGCAAGAGTCCACCTCCACCACCTCCGCATTACAGCAAGAGTCCACCTCCACATTACGACAAGAGTCCACCTCCACTTTACAGCAAGAGTCCACCTCCACATTACGACAAGAGTCCACCTCCACATTACGACAAGAGTCCACCTCCACATTACGGCAAGAGTCCACCTCCACATTACAGCAAGAGTCCACCTCCACATTACGACAAGAGTCCACCTCCACATTACGGCAAGAGTCCACCTCCACATTACAGCAAGAGTCCACCTCCACATTACGGCAAGAGTCCACCTCCACCACCTCCGCATTACAGCAAGAGTCCACCTCCACATTACGACAAGAGTCCACCTCCACATTACAGCAAGAGTCCACCTCCACCACCTCCGCATTACAGCAAGAGTCCACCTCCACATTACGACAAGAGTCCACCTCCACATTACAGCAAGAGTCCACCTCCACATTACAGCAAGAGTCCACCTCCGCATTACAGGAAGAGTCCACCTCCACATTACAGGAAGATTCCACCTCCACATTACAGGAAGAGTCCACCTCCGCATTACAGGAAGAGTCCACCTCCGCATTACAGGAAGAGTCCACCTCCGCATTACAGGAAGAGTCCACCTCCACATTACGGCGAGAGTCCACCTCCACATTACGGCGAGAGTCCACCTCCACATTACGGCGAGAGTCCACCTCCACATTACGGCGAGAGTCCATCTCCACCACCTCCGCATTACAGCAAGAGTCCACCTCCACATTACGGCAAGAGTCCACCTCCACATTACGGCAAGAGTCCACCTCCACATTACGGCAAGAGTCCACCTCCACATTACGGCAAGAGTCCGCCTCCACATTACGGCAAGAGTCCGCCTCCACATTACGACAAGAGTCCGCCTCCACATTACGACAAGAGTCCGCCTCCACATTACGACAAGAGTCCGCCTCCACATTACGACGAGAGTCCGCCTCCACATTACGGCGAGAGTCCATCTCCACCACCTCCGCATTACAGCAAGAGTCCACCTCCACATTACGGCAAGAGTCCACCTCCACATTACGGCAAGAGTCCACCTCCACATTACGGCAAGAGTCCACCTCCACATTACGGCAAGAGTCCACCTCCACATTACGACAAGAGTCCGCCTCCACATTACGGCAAGAGTCCGCCTCCACATTACGGCAAGAGTCCGCCTCCACATTACGGCAAGAGTCCGCCTCCACATTACGACAAGAGTCCGCCTCCACATTACGACAAGAGTCCGCCTCCACATTACTCCATTCCCCCCTTTTTTTTTTTAAAGTTCTCTGCATTTGTAAGGGCTCCTGATGAGTGGATAGACTCCACGAAACGCCTAGAGCCTTGCCTTATGCTACACCATACAATCATGCGATTTTGAGATTCCACATTACAAATGCTACAAAAATGTTTAAGCTCTTTTTATTATGATTATTAATAGAATTATGTTGACCATGAACCCTTACAATTGTACTACCATATACCAATGTATCTATTATCCCTAGATCCCTGGTTGTGAATTATTTTATTACCATGCATAATAAATTGTTAAGGTGTTCTTTATCTTATCATGTTATTCTTTTAATCAATGCATATTCTTCTGGAATCCATCATCATGTGATTTTACAATTTTTTTTTCTTATCTGTGCTTCATTTAAAGTCCCACCCTGTTCCTTCTATTGATGTTGTAAAACAATAGGGATGGAGGCGGATGAATCTACTCATTCATTGCCTCATGTAAAGTCCCAAGACCCTTCTCCCCCCCCCCCTTTTTTTTTTTTCCACATTACGGCAAGAGCCCACCCCGACATTACGGCAAGAGCCCACCCCGACATTACGGAAAGAGCCCACCCCGACATTACGGCAAGAGCCCACTCCGACATTACGGCAAGAGCCCACCCCGACATTACGGCAAGAGCCCACTCCGACATTACGGCAAGAGCCCACCCTAACATTACGGCAAGAGCCCACCCCGACATTACGGCAAGAGCCCTCCACTACATTACGGCAAGAGCCCACCCCGACATTACGGCAAGAGTCCACCCTAACATTACGGCAAGAGTCCACCCTAACATTACGGCAAGAGTCCACCCCGACATTACGGCAAGAGCCCACCCCGACATTACGGCAAGAATCCACCCTAACATTACGGCAAGAGCCCACCCCGACATTACGGCAAGAGCCCACCCCGACATTACGGCAGAGCCCACCCCGACATTACGGCAAGAATCCACCCCGACATTACGGCAAGAGTCCACCCCGACATTACGGCAAGAGCATACCCTAACATTACGGCAAGAGTCCACCCCGACATTACGGCAAGAGCCCTCCACTACATTACGGCAAGAGCCCACCCCGACATTACGGCAAGAGTCCACCCTAACATTACGGCAAGAGTCCACCCCGACATTACGGCAAGAGTCCACCCCGACATTACGGCAAGAGTCCACCCCGACATTACGGCAAGAGTCCACCCCGACATTACGGCAAGAGTCCACCCCGACATTACGGCAAGAGCCCACCCCGACATTACGGCAAGAGCCCACCCCGACATTACGGCAAGAGCCCACCCCGACATTACGGCAAGAGCCCAGCCCGACATTACGGCAAGAGCCCACCCCGACATTACAGCAAGAGCCAACCCCAACATTACAGCAAGAGCCCACCCTAACATTACGGCAAGAGCCCACCCTAACATTACGGCAAGAGCCCACCCCGACATTACGGCAAGAGCCCACCCCGACATTACGGCAAGAATCCACCCCGACATTACGGCAAGAGTCCACCCCGACATTACGGCAAGAGCATACCCTAACATTACGGCAAAAGCATACCCTAACATTACGGCAAGAGTCCACCCTAACATTACGGCAAGAGTCCACCCCGACATTACGGCAAGAGTCCACCCCGACATTACGGCAAGAGCCCACCCCGACATTACGGCAAGAGCCCACCCCGACATTACGGCAAGAATCCACCCCGACATTACGGCAAGAGTCCACCCCGACATTACGGCAAGAGCATACCCTAACATTACGGCAAGAGTCCACCCCGACATTACGGCAAGAGCCCTCCACTACATTACGGCAAGAGCCCACCCCGACATTACGGCAAGAGCCCACCCCGACATTACGGCAAGAGTCCACCCCGACATTACGGCAAGAGCCCACCCCGACATTACGGCAAGAGCCCACCCCGACATTACGGCAAGAGCCCACCCCGACATTACGGCAAGAGCCCACCCCAACATTACAGCAAGAGCCAACCCCAACATTACAGCAAGAGCCCACCCTAACATTACGGCAAGAGCCCACCCTAACATTACGGCAAGAGCCCACCCTAACATTACGGCAAGAGCCCACCCCGACATTACGGCAAGAGCCCACCCCGACATTACGGCAAGAATCCACCCCGACATTACGGCAAGAGTCCACCCCGACATTACGGCAAGAGCATACCCTAACATTACGGCAAGAGTCCACCCTAACATTACGGCAAGAGTCCACCCCGACATTACGGCAAGAATCCACCCCGACATTACGGCAAGAGTCCACCCCGACATTACGGCAAGAGCATACCCTAACATTACGGCAAGAGTCCACCCCGACATTACGGCAAGAGTCCACCCCGACATTACGGCAAGAGTCCACCCCGACATTACGGCAAGAGTCCACCCCGACATTACGGCAAGAGCCCACCCCGACATTACAGCAAGAGCCCACCCCGACATTACAGCAAGAACGCATCTCCATATTATGGCAAAGATTTGAGGCAGCCGACACCCACAGAAGATCGGTGCTTAATTCTTCAAAATGTTTGGAACAACCTACCTGCCGAGTTCCTTTAAAACTATATACCTAGAAGAACTGGTGCTGGTTTGAAGGCAAAGGGCGGTCACACCAAATATTAATTGGATTTGCATTTCTCTTCTCTTCATTCACTTCCCATTTTGTTAATTAATAAAAATTAACAATTCTGTTTATGAAACTTTATTCTTAATTTACAGCATTTCTTCACACTTGCCTAAAACTTTTGCATAGTACTGTACTTCCACATTGTGGCAAGAACCAACCTCCAAATTTTGGCTTGTGCCCATCCCCCAGTTTAGTTCCGCTTTATCTTATTCTATCCAGAACTACAAATACAAAACCATTTGGGCTTTACATACACTTTATATTGGAACTAAAGTCTACAAATACTTACCTCCACTCCAGCAATTGGACATCCGCGAGCTCCCCCGCCGCCTCCTCCTCCTCCCAAGCTCCTCCATATCTACCACCCTGGAGTGCAGGAATTAACCAGCACCGGCAGATGCTGCCACTGCGCATGCAGAGAACAGAAGGTAGGAAGTCTTTACTGCACAATAGATGTACATTAGTACTGGATATCTCTTTTGTAATAACAAAAATACCTCCTGCTCAGTTTTTTGTTTTAGATCCACAGTTCCACTTTAAGCGCCCTAAAACTGCCTATGGACGTTTCATATTTATTGTGTGTCTAAACCCTAAAAATGTGAATGAAAAAACACTTTAACCGCTTGCCGACCAGCCGCTGTCTTTATACTGCGGCAGGTTGGCACGATCCCGCGAACCGTCGTAGCTATACGTCGGTCCCTTTTTAAGTGGGATAGCAGGCACGCGCATGCGCCCGCTGCACTGCAGGGGTGCCGATGCGCACGGTCGCAGTGACTTTTGTTTATAGCGCAAAAAAAAATAAAAACCGCAGAGGTGATCAATCGCCACCAAAAGAAAGCTCTATTTGGCTACAGCGCAATTGTCAGTTAAAGTGACGCAGTGCCGTATCGCAAAAAATGGCCTGGTCATTGAGCAGCCAAATCTTCCGGGGCTGAAGTGGTTAACCACTTGCTGTCTGGGGAAATTTTTTTTTTTTTTCACACAAATGCTAATATCAGCATTTTTGGCTAGAAAAGTACTTAGAACCCCCAAACATTCCATATTTTCTGAATGCAGAGGCCCCCAGAAAAGAAAAACGGTGGCTGTTGGAAAAAATACACTTAAATGAATTTTAGCGCACACTGGCCACTCTACCATACAGGCCTGATTGGTGGAGTGCTGCAGAGATGGTTGTTCTTCTGGAAGGTTCTCCTCTCTCCACAGAGAAACGCTGGAGCTCTGTCAGAGTGACCATCAGGTTCATGGTCATCTCCCTGACTAAGACCCTTCTCCCCCGATCGCTCAGTTTGGCCGGGTGGCCCATTCTAGGAAGAGTCTTGGTGGTTCCAAACTTCTTCCATTTATGGATGATGGAGGCCACTGTACTCACTGAGACCTTCAATGCTGCAGACATGTTTCTGTACCCTTCCCAGATCTGTCCCTCCATACAATCCTGTCTCGGAGGTCTACAGACAATTCCTTGGATTCCATGGCTTGGTTTGTGCTCTGACATGCACTGTTACCTGTGGGACCTTCTATAGACAGGTGTGTGCCTTTCCAAATCATGTCCAATCAACTGAATTTACCACAGGTGGACTCCAATCAAGTTGTAGAAACATCACAAGGATGATCAGTGGAAACAGGATGTACCTGAGCTCAATTATGAGTGTCATGGCAAAGCCTGTGATACTTATGTACATGGGAGGAGTCTGTGATACTTATGCACATGGGAGGAGCCTGTGATACTTATGTACATGGGAGGAGCCTGTGATAATTAGGTACATGGGAGGAGCCTGTGATACTTATGTACATGGGAGGAGCCTGTGATACTTATGTACATGGGAGGAGTCTGTGATACTTATGTACATGGGAGGAGCCTGTGATACTTCTGTACATGGGAGGAGTCTGTGATACTTCTGTACATGGGAGGAGCCTGTGATACTTCTGTACATGGGAGGAGCCTGTGATAATTAGGTACATGGGAGGAGCCTGTGATACTTATGTACATGGGAGGAGCCTGTGATAATTAGGTACATGGGAGGAGCCTGTGATACTTATGTACATGGGAGGAGCCTGTGATACTTATGTACATGGGAGGAGCCTGTGATACTTATGTACATGGGAGGAGTCTGTGATACTTATGTACATGGGAGGAGCCTGTGATACTTCTGTACATGGGAGGAGCCTGTGATACTTCTGTACATGGGAGGAGTCTGTGATACTTATGTACATGGGAGGAGCCTGTGATACTTATGTACATGGGATTATTTTTCCTTTTTTATTGTTAATAAATGTGCAAAGATTTCAATCAAACTTCTTTCACGTTGTCATTATGGGGGATTGTTTGTAGAATTTTAATGAAAATAATGAATTTAATCCATTTTGGAATAAGGCTGGAGCATAACAAAATGTGGAAAAAGTGTAGCGCTGTGAATACTTTGCAGATGCACTGCATATCTAAGGTCTGATAAGCTGATTTTTTTTTTCTCTTGGGTTTAGGTACACTTTTAAGTTTGTCATCTCCTGACATGGCTGGATAATAACAAAACAGCACCTTATCCACCTGGACAATATACTGTGCCTCATCCCCCCTCCATATCCAATAGGACAATACACTGTGCCCCACCCCCCCTCCATATCCAATAGGACAATATACTGTGCCCCACTCCCCCTCCATATCCAATAGGACAATATACTGTGCCCCATCCCCCCTCCATATCCAATAGGACAATATACTGTGCCCCATCCCCCCTCCATATCCAATAGGACAATATACTGTGCCCCACCCCCCCTCCATATCCAATAGGACAATATACTGTGCCCCACTCCCCCTCCATATCCAAAAGGACAATATACTGTGCCCCACTCCCCCTCCATATCCAATAGGACAATATACTGTGCCCCACCCCCCCTCCATATCCAATAGGACAATATACTGTGCCCCACTCCCCCCTCCATATCCAATAGGACAATATACTGTGCCCCACTCCCCCTCCATATCCAATAGGACAATATACTGTGCCCCATTCCCCCCTCCATATCCAATAGGACAATATACTGTGCTCTATTCCCCCCCCCCCCCATATCCAATAGGACAATGTACTGTGCCTGTTATCCATGTCCAATATACTGTGCCCCATCCCCCCTCCATATCCAATAGGACAATATACTGTGCCCCACCCCCCCTCCATATCCAATAGGACAATATACTGTGCCCCACTCCCCCTCCATATCCAATAGGACAATATACTGTGCCCCACTCCCCCTCCATATCCAATAGGACAATATACTGTGCTCTATTCCCCCCCCCCCCCCCATATCCAATAGGACAATGTACTGTGCCTGTTATCCATGTCCAATATACTGTGCCTCATACCTCCTCCATATCCAACTGGATAATATACTGTGCCTCATGCCTCCTAAAATCCCATCAACTAATATACTGTGGCTTGTATCCCTTCCACTGGACAATGAACTGTGCCTCATACTTCCTCCAAATCCAACTAGTCAATGAACTGTGCCTTATACCTCCTCTATATCCAAATGAACAATATACTGTGCCTCCTCGAGCCAATATCCCCCCTGTCCTACTTGTACAGCTCCCCTCCTTTTCAGTGCAGATCTCCTCCTCCCTGGTACAGCATCGTTCCACCTGTACAGCCCCCCCCCCTCCTCCCCAGTATAGATTCCCCACCTGTACAGCCCCCCTCTCCTTCCCAGTATAGATTCCCCACCTGTACAGCCCCCCCCCCCCCAGTATAGATTCCCCATCTGTACAGCCCCCCCCTCCTCCCCAGTATAGATTCCCCACCTGTACAGCCCCCCCCCCCCCCCCCAGTATAGATTCCCCACCTGTACAGCCCCCCCCCCCCCCAGTATAGATTCCCCATCTGTACAGCCCCCCCCTCCTCCCCAGTATAGATTCCCCACCTGTACAGCCCCCCCCCCCAGTATAGATTCCCCACCTGTACAGCCCCCCCTCTCCTTCCCAGTATAGATTCCCCACCTGTACAGCCCCCCTCTCCTTCCCAGTATAGATTCCCCACCTGTACAGCCCCCCCCCAGTATAGATTCCCCATCTGTACAGCCCCCCCCTCCTCCCCAGTATAGATTCCCCACCTGTACAGCCCCCCCCCCCCCCAGTATAGATTCCCCACCTGTACAGCCCCCCCTCCTCCCCAGTATAGATTCCCCACCTGTACAGCCCCCCCTCCTCCCCAGTATAGATTCCCCACCTGTACAGCCCCCCCTCCTCCCCAGTATAGATTCCCCACCTGTACAGCCCCCCCCTCCCCACTATAGATTCCCCACCTGTACAGACTCCCACCCCTGGGCCTTCACCAGTACTGGTGTCAGTATTGCATAAGATTGTCTTAAAATGGGACTTCACATTTGGATAGCGAAGGGTTAAGTCGGGAGGATATCCCTCCCTTCCTGGCCCAGGGACACAGAAGGGTTGGGACTTCTGTTGGGGGAGATTCCCCCTCACTTCCTGTCCCAGGGACGCTGAGCGCATAAATAGGATCACATTTCCAGGGACACAGACGACAGAAAACCTGATAGAGGTTCCAGTCATCCCCCCCCTCCCAAAAAAAAAAAAAAAAAAAGGGGTTCTGGTTACACTTTAAGGATTATATTACATGATATCATGGAGAGAATCTGCAGAGAACTGCAACAATCTGCAGCTGAATGAGGCATGTCCTTGTACTAAGTATAACTGGGACAACCTTGACTGGGGCCTTCGCCACATCAAATCCCTCAACTTCTGTTTGTCTATTTTTTTTTTTTTCATGGAAACATCCCATCAAGGTTTTTCCATGGAGCCGGCAAAGTCTATTGTGCTTCAGAAAGAAAAAAAAAGATTTGTTTTGTCTATTATATCAGAAAGTGTTATTTAAAGGATAAAGGAAGTAATCCTGGCATCAGCGTAAACCTTCTACAGCCGCCACCAGTAAACGTGGATAATATTAGGTTGTGAGAGCGGCAAGTCACTCTCCAGCCAGACGTCAACAGGCTGGTGTTAAAATCACTGCATCCCTATCAATAGGAGTTGCAGACAGACCGGAAGGATTTGCCCCCTTAATGATCAGGCCATTTTCTGCAATACGGCACTGCGACGCTTTAACTGACAATTGCACGGTCGTGCGACGCTGTACCCAAACAAAATTGACGTCTTTTTTTTTTTCCCCCCACAAACTGAGCTTTCTTTTGGTGGTATTTGACCACCTCTGCGGTTTTTATCTTTTGCGCTATAAACAAAAAAAGAGCGACAATTTTGAAAAAAAAAAAAAAAAAAAACAATTTTTTACTTTTTGAATTATTTTTAAAAAACAAATTTCTTCATCAGTTTAGGCCAACATGTATTCTACATATTTTTTGTAAAAAAAAAAAAAAAAAAACGCAATAAGCGTATATTGATTGGTTTGCACAAACGTTATAGCATCTGTGAAATGGGGGATAATTTATGGCATTTTTATCATTTTTATTTTTTTTTTTTATTACTAGTAATGGCAGCAATCTGCGATTTTTAGCAGGACTGTGACATTGCGGCGGACAGATTGGACACTTTTGACACTTTTTTTGGACCACTGACATCTTTACAGCCTTAGTGCTATAAAATGCACTGACTACTGTGTAAATTTCACTGGCAAGGAAGGAGTTAACACTAGAGGGTGATCAAGGGGTTAAATGTGTTTCTAATTGGGGGGGGGGGGGACTGACTGGGGTAGGAGAGAGATTGCTGTTCCTAATCACTAGGAACAGCAGATCTCTCTCTCTCTTCCCCTGTCAGAACGGAGATCTGTCTGTTTTTACATTGACAAATCCCTGCTCTGGATCTCTTTCCCACAATCACAGGTGAACGGCAGGCATCGCGGCCGCCAGACACGCGCATCGGGTCCCCCTCCATGCAGCGGGCAAGCCTCTGGCGGCAACCGCACGCCTGCTATGGCTCTTAAAGGAGCCGACGTACACCTAGGGCGATTTTCTATGCATTAGGGTAAAAAACCTGGGTTGCAGGATCCCCCCCCCCCCCCAGCCCCCCTTTTTCTTACCTGAGCCCAATCCGATCCAGCGATCTGCACGAGAGCAGCAGCTCTCATCAATGTCTCCCTCCTCATTTGGCCAAAGGCTTCCGCTGCTGTTAATCAAATGCTGTGGCGAGGGAGAGGGGCAGGGCTAAGTTGCTCGGTTTGTGTCAATAGACACAAAAGGGGGGGCTCAGGAACGAGTCCACACGGATGCCCCTCATGGAACGCAGCTTTCCATGGGAGCAGCCGCCGAAGAGGAGGGTCCAGGAGCGCCGGCGGCGGACCTAAGAAAAGGAGGATCGGGGCTGCTCTGTGCAAAGCCACTACACAGAGCAGGTAAGTATAACATGTTTGTTATTAAACTTTCATTTAAAAAAAAAAATTGAAATATTACTTAGAGTCCAAATATTTGGACTTTATCAACTTATTTGGACTTTATTTGGATTTATCAATCAAATTAATTAATCAAAGCAACTGAATAATCAATTCTGTCTAGAACATTAATCCACAACATGGTCCCTGAAATGCGTTGATTGTAGCACCCATTATATGTTTGTAATAAATCCTCTTCTTGGACTCTAAAACTTTGGGGTGGCACTTTGATTTTCAGGTAAAGATCAAAGGTTGGGGCCCCGTTGCTTGATAAAAAATGTGGTGTGAAGAGTGGGCATGGTTTTCATTATGCCAGGGGCAATGCTAGGATTGCAATAAAGACCTATGGCACCTTTGGGCATTTTAAGTAGGGGAGTAATGTGATGCACAGCAAACAGTGGGTGTAATGGTTGATAGCTGTGACTAGCTCAGTTGACTATCGATTAGTTAGATTGTGTTAACATTGTAATTGCGGCTTTCATATATACTAGTTTCACAAATGATCACATTTCATTTCAAACACAATATATTTACATCCTAGGCGCTGAATCAACACACTTTTTTTTTTTTTCTTCTGTAAACGGTGGGTGTGACCAAATCGTGTTAATGGTGGGAGGGGCTTAAAGGGCGTGTTTAATATAAAACAAAGCTAGTCTGTCCCCTAGTACAATTCCCCTACCCCCCCAGTCAGTCTGTCCCCCCAGCATAATCCTCCCCAGGTCATTCTGTCCCCCCAGTATTAGCCTCCCCCAGATCATTCTGTCCTCCAGTATAATACTTCTCTCTCTTTAGTCAACCTGTCCCCCCAGTATATTCCTCTCCCGGGTCAGTCAGTCACCCAGTATAATCCTCTCCCGGGTCAGTCAGTCCCCCAGTATAATCCTCTCCCGGGTCAGTCAGTCCCCCAGTATAATCCTCTCCCGGGTCAGTCAGTCCCCCGGTATAATCCTCTCCCGGGTCAGTCAGTCCCCCAGTATAATCCTCTCCCGGGTCAGTCAGTCCCCCGGTATAATCCTCTCCCGGGTCAGTCTGTCCCCCAGTATAGTCCTCTCCCGGGTCAGTCTGTCCCCCAGTATAGTACTCTCCCGGGTCATTCTGTCCCCCAGTATAAGCCACCCCCAGATCATTCTGTCCCCCAGTGTAATCCACCCCCAACTCAGTCTGTTTCCCAGTATAATCCTCCCCCAGGCCATTTTGTCCCCCAGCATTATCCTCCATCAGGTCATTCTGTCCCCCAGTATAATCCTTCTCTCTCCTTGGTCAATCTGTCCCCAGTATAATCCTTCTCTCTCCTTGGTCAATCTGTCCCCCAGTATAATCCACCTCCAAATCATTCTGTCCCCCAGTATAATCCAACCCCAGCTCAGTCTGTTCCCCAGTAAAATCCTGCCCCAGGTTATTGTGTCCCCCAGTATAATCCTTCCCCAAGTCATTCTGTCTCCCAATATAATCCTTCCCCAGGTCATTCTGTCCCCCATTATAATCCTTCTGTCTCATTGATCAATCTGTCCCCTAGTATAATCCTCCCCCAGGTCAGTCTGTTCCCCAGTACATAACCCCCCCCAGTCAATCTGCCTTCCCGTATAATCCTTCTCTCTCCTTGGTCAATCTGTCCCCCAGTATAATCCTCCCCCAGGTCATTCTGCCCCCCAGTATAATCCTTCCCCGGGTCAGTCTGTCCCCCAGTATAATCCTTCCCTGGGTCAGTCTGTCCCCCAGTATAATCCTCCCCCGGGTCAGTCTGTCCCCCAGTATAATCCTCCCCCAAGTCATTCTGTCCCCCAGTATAATCCTCCCCCAAGTCATTCTGTCCCCCAGTATAATCCTCCCCCGGGTCAGTCTGTCCCCCAGTATAATCCTCCCCCAAGTCATTCTGTCCCCCAGTATAATCCTCCCCCGGGTCAGTCTGTCCCCCAGTATAATCCTCCCCCAAGTCATTCTGTCCCCCAGTATAATCCTCCTCTGGGTCATTCTGTCCCCCAGTATAATCCTTCTGTCTCATTGATCAATCTGTCCCCCAGTATAATCCTCCCCCAGGTCAGTCTGTTCCCCAGTACATAACCCCCCCCCCCCCCAGTCAGTCTGCCTTCTGGTATAATCCTTCTCTCTCCTTGGTCAATCTGTCCCACAGGTCATTCTGTCCCCCAGTATAATCCTTCCCCCCAGGCCATTCTGTCCCCCAGTATAATCCTTCCCAAGGTCAGTCTGTCCCCCAGTATAATCCTTCCCCAGGTCAGTCTGTCCCCCAGTATAATCCTTCCCAAGGTCATTCTGTCACCCAGTATAATCCTCCTCTTGGTCATTCTGTCCCCCGGTAAAATCTTTCTGTCTCATTGCTCAATCTTTCCCCCAGTATAATCCTCCCCCAGGTCAGTCTGTTCCCCAGTACATAACCCCCCCCCCCCCCCCAGTCAATCTGCCTTCCAGTATAATCCTTCCATCTCCTTGGTCAATCTGTTGCACAGTATAACCTTTCCAGGTCAGTCAGTCATCCCACTCAGGTCAGTCTGTCCCTAGTATATTCCTTCCAAGGCCTTGCTTGATTTTCTCAGGCACACCTTCATCTTTGACATAGAACACTGTCCAGGAGCTTGTAGAGGGAGAATCCTATAGGAAGCTTTTCCATCCCCTAATTAAGGCCTAATAAAGGAAGATTGTTTGGCCTCTAAAACACATTTGGCTGTCTTGTGTCTTCCTGTTCTCTCAATTTAATCAGCAATAAATGACTATGGACTCTTATGGCGACCGTCTGGGGCTCTTTTTGTCTTCTTTAAAGAGATTACACTACGTTCTTATAAATTATTTGCTCACAATAAGCCTGATTGATATGTGCAAACAATTTTAGTTGTATTTTATTTTTTGTCCAATTTTTGGAATAAACCTCCCTAATCCCTCGTGTATTATTCACGGTTACACAAAATCCGGCACACATATTTTGGTATTGTTGTTTCACCTTTGTATTACTACATTTCCACCCTTGTCAGATGTTAAAAGTATTGTGTATAGCGGGGGTCAGTAACCTTTTGCTGTTATTAGACAATGGTGTGCCAGTAAACAATGGCGTACTGTAGCCATATAGTTAATTTTCAATTCTATGTATGGATAGCTGTACTGATAACGGCAAAGTAAACCCGTTAATTATTATTTTATTAACTGGTGCATATTCATATTTATATTTCATTATTATTGTGTATGGGACAGTATCAGTGTCATTCCTGTCCCTGACTTTCAGAGCTTAGCTATGTTATGTCTGACCTGCATGAAGTTCATTTCAGCTGCACACACTTCAGAATTATAAAGTGTATCTAAAGCCAAAAACATATATATTCTCTCCCTGTCCCTCTCCCTCTCTCCCTCTCCCTCTCTCTCCCTCTCTCATTTTTGCTTTTACAAATAAATATGTAAAAAGTGTGGTGTGCATTTGTATTCAGCCCACTTTACTCTGATACCCCTAACTAAAATCTAGTGGAACGGCTTGCCTCCAGAAATCACCTAATTAGTAAATAGAGTCCACCTGTGTGTAATTTAATCTCAGTATAAATACAGCTGTTCTTTGAAGCCCTCAGAGGTTTGTTAGAGAACCTTAGTGAACAAACAGCATCATGAAGGCCAAGGAACACACCAGGCCGTTCAGGGACAACGTTGTGGAGAAGTTTAAAACAGGGTTAGGTTATAAAAAAATATCCGAAGCTGAGCACTGTTCAATCCATCATCCGAATAAGGAAAGACTATGGCACAACTGCAAACCTACCAAGACATGGCCGTCCACCTAAACTGACCGGCCGGGCAAGGAGAGCATTCATCAGAGAAGCGGCCAAGAGGTCCATGGTAACTCTGGAGGAGCTGCAGAGATCCACAGCTCAGGTGGGAGAATCTGTCCACAGGACAACTATTAGTCGTGTTCTCCACAAATCTGATCTTTATGAAAGAGTGGCAAGAAGAATGATATTGTTGAAAGAAAGCCATAGGAAGTCCCATTTGCAGTTTGCGAGAAGTCATGTGGGGGACACAGCAAACCTGTGGAAGAAGGTGCTTTGTTCAGATGAGACCAACATTTAACTTTTTGGCCTAAAAGCAAAACGCTATGTATGGGGGAAAACTAACACTGCACATCACCCTGAACACACCATCCCCACCGTGAAACATGGTGGTGGCAGCATCATGTTGTAGGGATGTTTTTCTTCAGCAGGGACAGGGAAGCTGGTCAGAGATGATGGGATGATGGATGGAGCCAAATCTTAGAAGAAAACCTGTTAGAGTCTACAAAAGATTTGAGACTGGGGCGGAGGTTCACCTTCCAGCAGGACAACGACCCGAAACATACAGCCAGAGCTACAATGGAATGGTTTAGATCAAAGTATATTCATGTGTTAGAATGGCCCAGTCAAAGTCCAGACCTAAATCACATTGAGAATCTGTGGCGAGACTTGAAAATTGCTGTTCACAGACGCTCTCCATCCAATCTGACAGAGCTTGAGATATTTTACAAAGAAGAATGGGCAAAAATGTCCCTCTCTAGATGTGCAAAGCTGGTAGAGACATCCCCAAAAAGACTTGCAGCTGTAATTGCAGAGAAGGGCGGTTCTACAAAGTATTGACTCGAGCTGAAGGCCGCTATCAAAGCAACCTGGGATTAAAAATCCTTTCTATTATCTGTTTTATGTAATATTCTAATATTCTGAGATACTGAATTTTGGGTTTTCACTCGCTGTAAGTCTCAATCATCAAAATTAAAAGAAAGAAATGATTGAAATATATCACTCTGTGTGTAATGCATCTATATGTACAGTAAAACCTTGGATTGTGAGCATAATTCGTTCCTGAAACATGTTTGTAATCCAAAGCACTTGTATATCAAAGCAAATTTCCCATAAGAAAAAATGGAAGCTCAAATGATTCGTTCCACAACCATTTATTCATAGGTCCTTCAGTTTATAGTCCATATAAAAAGATTATAGCAATGTGATAGATTGTGTAACTATAAAATGTCCATCTACAAATGGAAACCGCCACAAGGGGATTAAAAGCAAAATCCAGCAGGCGCTCCAGAGTATAAAAGAGAAGAGAGGAGCCTCTAAGTGTAGCAATATGTTGCTAAATGTTGTACCTTCATTAAATGTAACCATATTGCTACACTTAGAGGCGCCTCTCTTCTCTTTTATACTCAGTTGTGACATGATGCTACTTGTATATCAGGACATCGCTTGTATATCAAGTCAAAATTTATTTAAAAATTTTGATTATCTTGCAAAACGCTCTCAAACCAATTTACTCTCAAACCAAGGTTTTACTGTAATATAGGAGTTTCACTTTTTGAATTAAAGGGCCATTCTTTTCACTGACCTCCGAATTAGTTTGAGAAGGGGACCTGGGACCTAAAAAATATTTTAAGGTTTGCTTTGAGGTAAAATGGTTGGGTCAATTTTCTTCATTGAAGTCAGGCCCCTGGAGAGATCATGCGGACTGGAGCAACCTCTGCATAGGTGAGTATAGACATCTTTTCTTTACAGGGTAGTTAGAATAGGCTAATGCCGCGTACACACGGTCGGACTTTTCGACCGGACGGGTCCGACAGACTTTCCAGCATACTTTAGACTGACTTTTGACGGACTTCCGACGGACTTTTTGTAACGAACAGACCTGCCTACACACAATCACACCAAAGTCCAACGGATTCGTACGTGATGATGTACACCGGACTAAAATAAGGAAGTTGATAGCCAGTAGCCAATAGCTGCCCTAGCGTGGGTTTTTGTCCGTCGGACTAGCATACAGACGAGTGGATTTCTGGGTCCGGCGGAGTTACGACGTAAAGACTTGAAGCAAGTTCCAAATCTAAAGTCCTTCAGATTTGCGACTGGAAAAGTCTGCTGAAGGTCCGGTGAAGCCCACACACGATCGGATTGTCCGCTGGATTTGGTCCGTCGGCGTCCGTCGAAACAGTCCGGTTGAAAAGTCCGACCGTGTGTATGCGGCATTAGAATTTTGGATGGGAGCAGGTTTAGGCTTAGTATACGACTGAAATTCTACTTTTAGGACCTATAAGCTGGAATATGTGACATTTTTGGTGTTGGATCCAGTAACACTTCAAATTCCTTTTCCAATTATTTTTATTATTTTGCAATAAAAAGGAGGGTATACATATAATAATATTAGATATAAAAACATAGTGGGATTGACACATGGGTACAGTTGTCTCCCATACATACAGTAGATAAAGTAAGGCATAGAGAACACATCACGTGCAAAAGGAGGAGAAGCAAATACAAATCAAATTTCACAAGTTACAGGCAGTGGCATGCATATCAGCTTATGCGACTTAAAACGTTAGAGCCAACCAGTATAAAATCTGCAGGCAAACAAGGTAACAGCAAGTGAATGGGACCTCGCTGGCCCCAGCCAATATGTGTGAAAAGTTTTTTTCCAATCCAATGTGTCAATCTTGGACAGAGCAAACCTGCGCAGGTTGGGTAAACAGGAAGAATATTCCTAGAGAGGTATCCCCTCCATCGGCTCACCCCAGTCCAAATCACAGGCGCTGCCTTGCATTGGATGCCCCCCGGCGGTGTGGAAGACAACCCTTCCAGAAGATGAAGAAAAAGAAAGATAATGAAGGGGATAGAACCAAGTAACCATTCATTCTCCAAGAAAAGTAACGACAACAATACAGATTTCCCGAGAGGTAGGAGGTCCATGGATCCCAAACATTTTTCAAACAACTTTGTTTTGTTATTAAGAAGTGCAGAAAGTCTTTCATTGATCATGATCCAAGATAGCTTAGCTTTGACCATATCAAGAAGGTTAATAGCTGACTTCCAGGATCGTGTGATGGTAATGAATATAAAGAAAACCTTTTCACATGTCTCGGGGGCCTCTTGAACAGGATAGCCCAATAGAGAGATTTTTTTTTTAGATTTGCTTGGGTTAGGGAACAGATAAAATTGTAGATATGCGTCCAATAATGCTCTACTTTCGGAGACGTCCACCATACATTATAAAGTGTTCCTCCTTGACCGCAACCACGGAAGCACATCGCAGAGACTCATGGAACAAAGGAGGCCCATCTAGTTGGGACCATATACCATCAAAGTAGTATTTTATAGTTCGCTTCAATGATAAGATGTATTTATATAAGATTTTAAGGCGTAGCTCGTTATCTTGTACCATTCGACCTTATTGGTTAAACTAGATGGACTTGTGTCTTTTTTTTTTCAACCAGACTAACAATGTAACTATGTTCCAATTCTGTAGGCAGTTTTGTGGGTGAAGACATTCATTCAGAGTACAATGCTGAAATATGACCAGAACATTTAACGAAATTCTTTCACAAAGATTCCAAAGCAGTCATGCTGGACAGGGAAGTGAAAAAGCTGTATGTATCAGTAGATTGCTGTATCAGGGAACTGGTATTTCCCTCTCAATAATTGTTGGGATAGAACTCTGCCACCCTTGCACACGCCTGCACTCCGAAAATGTCCTTATTTTGCCACTATTTAAACACCAATAGGGTGAGACCCAGGCTAAACTGTGGGTTGAGTAAAAAAAAAAAAAGAAGCCAGAGACATGTGAGCAGATTTGAATTTAAGTAAGGCGCACAGTCTGTCCCACAAGCCCAGTGAAAAGAATAAAGTAGGGCATAGTATGGGAGGCCTATTTCTAGCTGGTAGCCATATAAAGTGATTGATTGGCATGGTAGGAAAGGGGTAGGATTGCATAGACATCTATGGGAGAAAAGATTCGGGAGTGTGAAAACAAATCGGTTGCACCATTTGAGACAATTCGATCGTGTGTGGGCTCCAGCGGACTTTCTCAAAAGTTTGACGGACTTAGATTTGAAACATGTTTCAAATCTGTCCGATGGACTCGAGTCCGGTCGAAAAGTCAGCTCGTCTGTATGCTAGTGCAACGGACAAAAAACGACGCTAGGGCAGCTATTGGCTACTGGCTATCTTCCTTGTTTTAGTCCGGTGTACGTCATCACGTACGAATCCGTCGGACTTTGGTTGATTGTGTGTAGGCAAATCCGTTCATTCAGAAAGTCCGTCGTAAAGTCCGCCGAAAAGTAAGCCGGACAAAGTCTGCCGTAAAGTCCGCTCGGGTGTACGCGGCAATACACTTCAAATTCAGGTATTAAAATAAAAGGTTTTATGTTCCAGTTTCACTATGTTGGCACGTTCTCTGCTCGGAGTGCTTCCATCGATCGCCTCTTCCATAACCATGGTGAGAATGCCAGGGACACTCTGCTCCATTGCCCATAGCCCACTGCACCCCATTCCTGGTGCTCGGTCAAGCTAGGCAATTCAAACAGTTACAAACTCCTGGCAACGCACAGTCCGGTGATTGCGGCTCGTGTTTATGTTCCACTCTGTAGTCACACTCATGGCAATGTCCTAGATCGTTGATATAATTATTCATCCTCCCTTCTATTCGTGATAAAATGCAATCGGCTACAATAGTCTATCAAGATAAACCTGACATCTACTAACCATAAAACAATTACAATGTAACGCTCACGCTTACAACAAACAAACGTGCAACGAATACTCCATTAATAACTAAAATAATGCAAGAGTTCTACCAAAAGTAATGCAAAAGTGGACATAACTTTTTTATGAAAGTGGAACTTAATCCAAAAGGGGACGTTACGCTTTTCCGCCTCCCCCACCAGCCCCTTCTCTACTACCTTTGAGACAGTTTTTTTTTGGGGGTGGGGGGTAGCGGGTACTTGGTTTTGACAGGTACCCACTTTCAGTCAGATTGCAGCAGTGGATCGATCAGAAGTTCTTCTCCCCCTCCCTGCTTGCAACCTTCTAGAACATGTCACAGGTCCCAGAAAACAGGAAAAGGAAACTCAGAAACTCATCAGGTGAGTGATGAATAGCAGGTGAGCGGGTAAGCTGGGGAAAGGACTCCTCCTACGGGTGTAAGCCTCGGCTCACAGGCCACACACGAATACAATGAAGAAATGTCCCAGAAGGCTGTGGGACCATTGTCAAAGCGCATCACAGCCAGCTGCCCACAGTTAACATGCTGGCGCCGGTGAGGACCAAAGACCAGTGAAGAACTGGCTCAGGTGAGGACAGTGCTGGATCCTCGGACAGGTAAGTGTCCTTTTTTTTTTTTTTTTAGAAGTCAGCAGCCACAGTATTTGTAGCTGTTGAATTTTAATTGTTTGTTCCTAGGGTGAAGAACCGCTTTAACTAAAGATGATAAGATTTTCTTTCCTGCAATGAAAATCACTTGATTCCCCTATCAACATAGTCACTGTTGATGGGGGAATTCCTCCTATGAAGCCATTGCGTTCTCCCGACAAGAGGTGCAGGGAGCTATAGCCACTGGCAACAATCGCATGTAAAAATCCGGCATGCTGGTTGTACAATCAGCCTGCCCATAGATGGTTCGAATCTCAGCTGGTCTCTGCTGAATTGGCTGAGATTCAAACTGTCTTTGGCCAGCTTTACATAGGTTGTTCAAATTCCACATGTTAGTAGATTAACTCTTCCTCTAGCAGGGATCGCCAAACTTTCTGAACAAAGGGCCAGTTTACTTCAGACTTTAGGGGGGCCAAACTGTTGCCAGTGGGAGTAGAAAATGTCCCATCTTTGGTTTCAGTGGAATGAATAGTGCCCCATGGTTGGTGTCAGTGGGATGAATAAGTGCCCCATCATTAGTATAAATGGGAGGAATAGTGCCCCATAATTGGTATCAATGGGAGGAATAGTGCCCCATAATTGGCATCAGTGGGAGGAATAGTGCCCCATTTTGTTATTGGGTGGGAATAGTGCCCCATGGTTGGTGTCAATGGGAGAAATAGTGCCCCATCATTGGTATCAATAGGAGGAATAGTGCCCCATCATTGGTATCAATTGGAGGAATATTGCCCCATCATTGGTATCAGTGGGAGGAATAGTGGCCCATCTTTGTTATTGGGAGGCAATAGTGCCCCATGGTTGGTGTCAATGGGAGAAATAGTGCCCCATCATTGGTATCAATGGGAGGAATAGTGTGCCCCATCATTGGTATTAATGGGAGGAATAGTGTGCTCCGTCATTGGTATCAATGGGAGGAATAGTGTGCCCCATCATTGTTATCAGTGGGAGGAATGCCCCATGTTTGTTATTGGGAAGGAATAGTGCCTCATCATTGGTATCAATGGGAGGAATAGTGCCCCATCATTTGTAACGTGAAATTTGAACAACTCATGTAAGTTAACCACTATCCGCCTGCCAGCCGTCAAATGCCGGCTAGGCGGTGCGGCTCTCGTTCTGGGTGGACGTCATATGACGGCCCTCCAGAACGACCACTTTCGTCAGGGGCGTGCATCGTGGCGATCGGTGGTGCGGGGTGTCAGTCTGACACACCACTACACTGACCTCGGTAAAGAGCCTCTGACAGAGGCTCTTTACCACGTGATCAGCCATGTCCAATCACGGCTGATCACGATGTAAACAGGAAGAGCCGTTGATCGGCTTTTCCTCACTTGTATCTGACAGACGTGAGTAGAGGAGAGCCGATCGGCTGCTCTCCTGACGAGGGGGGGGTCTGTGCTGATTGTTTATCAGCGCAGCCCTCCCTCGGATGCCCACCCAGGACCACCAGAGATTGCCACTACACTGGACCACCAGGTCTGCCACCCTAGACCACCAGGCAGCTGCCAATCAGTGCCCATCCCCAATGCCTGCCAGTGCCATCAGTGATTCCTATCAATGCCATCTATCAGTGCCGCATATCAATGCCCAGCAGTGCCGCCTATCATTGCCCAGCAGTGCTGCCTATCAGTGCCACCCATAAGTACCCATCAGTGCCCATCAGTGTCACCTATCAGTGCCACCCATGAGTGCCCATTAGTGCCGGCCTATCAATGCCCATCAGTGCTGCATATCAGTGCCACCTCATCGGTGCTGCCTTATCAGTGCCCATCAGTGAAGGAGAAAATTTACTTATTTACAAAATTTTCTAACAGAAAGAAAGGAAAAACTTTTTTTGTCCAAAATTTTAGGTCTTCTTTTTTTTTATTTGTTTAGCAAAAAATAAAAACCGCAAAGGTGATCAAATACCACCAAAAGAAAGCTCTATTTGTGGGAACAAAATGATAAAAATTCTGTTTGGGTACAGTGTAGCATGACCGCGCATTTGTCATTTAAACAGCGACAGCGCTGAAAATTGGCCTGGGCAGGAAGGGGGTGTAAGTGCCCGGTATTGAAGTAGTTAATAATGTTTTGCCGCCTTTTGCATTACTTTCAGTGCAGCCCTCGTAGAATATCACATACGCCAGTGTAGAAATCAGTAATGTCCAAAACCTCAGTGAACAGTTCGCCTTAGAAAGACGTTTTGGCATTTTCCTATTTTTCTTCTGGTGCTCACACAATTCCTCCACCTAAAAATTGAAAATGTAAGCCCCGTACACAAGGGCCGAATGCCAGCCGACATCAGCCGATTCAACAACAACCGGCTGACATTCAGCCCCGTGTGTTAGCCACCCAGTCCGACAGAAGCTGGCTGTCGGAAGAGCATGCTGGAAAACCAGCAGCTGTATATGGGTGGATGGACGGAGCCGCCGCTCCAAGTTGGACTCACTGGACACTATGAGATGTACTGACATTCCGCGTTCTGCAGACAACTTCCCTTTGTTCTGATAGATAGGAGGCATCCCTGCACGTGGAAATATTTACTGACTTCCCTTAAAACATATTTTCCTCTTGTACAATCATTCCCCACATATTTCCACCCGCGGATGATCTCATATTTCTACCTGTATCACACGAGTGATCTATTGTCCTCACAGCTGCTATTTATAAATTGGCCAATATAGAGAAATAATTTCCATAGACAGCGATGATCTCGTGTACCTGGCCTGTCACATACATTGTACCAAAGGACAGCTAACTTCTTCCACATTAAGGGGTCTATTTATAAAAAAAAAAAAAAAATGCTTAGCAAATCTGTGTGTACCTTTGTTGTGTGCGAATTTGGCAAAAATTAATGTACTTTAGACTACATCTCTTCTGAACAAATGTTCTTTTATTATAGGCAGTAGTAAAATGTCACATTATGGCCACTAGATGGAGCTGAGGAACATAGGAAATATATATGTCTTTTGTAACAAGAGATACAAAGTAACTTTTCTATAGAATACTAGAGGAAATTAGCAAATAAATGGTTAGCATTGGTTTGTGTTTGGCCAATTCACACAGAGCAATTGTACATGCAGATTCCCTGGGCAAATGGCTAGCACCAGTGCTTGCACCTCAGACCTCAGGTCAGCCCCAGGGCTGCTGTTAGAAACTATTGAGCCTCATACTGTCAACCTGACACGGGGCCCCATACATCCAATGCTTCAGTTATGAATGAACACAGTGAGTGATCCTTAAGCCACGTACACACGAGTGAAATGTCTGACAGAAAAAGTCAGACGGGAGCTTTTCATCATCTATTCCAATCGTGTGTATGCCTCAGACTTTTTTTTTTCGAAAATTTTGACGGACCTTGAAAGAGAACATGTTCTAAATATTTCCGACTGAGCCAATTCCTATCGAGAAAACTGCTGGTCTGTATGCTGTTCCGACGGACCAAAAACAACGCATGCTCTGAAGCAAGTACGAGATGGAAGCTATTGGCTACTGGCTATTGAACTTCCTTTTTCTAGTTCCGTCGTACGTGTTGTACGTCACCTCGTTCTGGACGGTCGGACTTTGGTGTGACTGTGTGTAGGCAAGACCGCTTGAGCGGAATTCCGTCGGAGAAACCTTCTGAGTTTATTCCGACGGCAAAACCGGTCGTGTGTATGCGGCATCACAGATCGCTCATTGTGTTCATTCAGGAAAAGAACGGGCTGGTAAACAGACCTGTACTGGCCATCGGGACTACCGGGAGTTTCCCGGTGGGCCGATGGCTCAGTGGGCCGGTTGTGTCCCTACCCATCTGCCATCTCTACTCTGTTTCTGTCGCTGACTATGTCGGGCCGACGCTAACGCTCCGCTCCTGCACCCGGCACACAAGCACCGCCCATCATCGTGCTGCTGCCACGACTTCACTCCCCCTAAGCATACAGGCAGCCCCATCACTCACGGCCGGAGGCGGCGATGGGAACATGGGAGGAGCGTAGCGAGTTGCTGCCCTGTCAGCAGCCTGCAACCAAGAGGAGCCAGCGGCGGCGCCGCCGAGGAGGAGGTCAGTGGAACCAGCAAATTCATTATACTATAAATGATCTCTGGGTATGAATAAAATCATGTTTGATTTAGATTTTTTTTTAAATGCTTTATTTGCAAAAGAAGCTAATTAATTTTTGGTCATATCTATTTAGCATTTGCAAACCAAAAGCCCAAGGGAAAGGCTAATTGTCAGGCTAAATGAAGGACGTTTACTGAGACACCAAGAAGTATACAAATGTTTGGCAAACCCAATCCTGTCAAATTGCATCTCCTAATATTCTTGATGACTTATCATTCTTGTAGAATAACAAATAAAGATTTACATATAGATGTTTATATATATATTTTTAAAGAAACATTTAATTTGCAGGTTCTTGGGCTCATTTAAATTGTTGCTAAAGTGGCACATATACCTATACACAGAGGCGTATCTAGTGAAAATGGCGCCTATGGCAAGAACTGAAACTGCGCCCCTGTCCAGCACCCAAAAATGCGGTAACATCAGCACCCATAAATACAGTAACATCAGCACCCATAAATGCGGCCTTACCAACACCCATAAATGCGGCCTAACCAGCACCCAAAAATGCAGTAATATCAGCAACCATAAATGCGTCCTTACCAGCACCCATAAATGCGGCCTTACCAGCACCCAAAAATGCGGCCTCACCAGCACCCAAAAATGCAGTAACATCAGCACCCATATATACAGTAACATCAGCACCCATAAATGCAGCCTTACCAGCACCCATAAATGCAGCCTTACCAGCACCCAAAAATGCAGTAACATCAGCACCCATAAATGCGGCCTCACCAGCACCCAAAATTCGGTAACATCAGCACCCATAAATACAGTAACATCAGCACCCATAAATGCGGCCTTACCAGCACCCATAAATGCGGCCTTACCAGCACCCATAAATGCAGTAACATCAGCACCCATAAATGCGGCCTAACCAGCACCCAAAAATGCAGTAACATCAGCACCCATAAATGCAGTAACATCAGCACCCATAAATGTGGTAACATCAGCACCCATAAATGCGGCCTTACCAACAACTAAAAAAAAGCAGTGACATGAGCACCCATAAATGTGGCCTAACCAGCACCCAAAAATGCGGTAACAAATGCTTTGAAGTTGGTGCTGGTTACTGGTACACATGCACAAGATGATCAATATCATGGTGACAGGTGCTGTACAGTACTAGTACCTGCTGCTGCTGCCTGGGGGGGGGTTCCAATTGGTTTTCTACTCTCTGATGTCTCTTTCTTCTCCTGGTCGCCAGCCTCCATGTTCCCCTATAGAGTCCGTTGCCGACCACGTCAGAGCACCGGGCGTCAGCACGTCACAAAGACCCGACCCGGCCCGTGAGACCCACCAGAAGAGAAGCCGAAGTAGCTGCGCAGAGGAGGGTAGGCGGAGCATTAGGCTCCGCCTCCGCCAGTTACTTTATCTCTACGTAGATGACCCAGGGGCGGTCACTCTGACCAGACCAACTCATCGGCCTTCAGGGGGGGCGCCTGTCACTAGCTTCCCTCCTGGCCTCCTCACTTGCTAATTTGCTGTGCCGGCGCT
This sequence comes from Aquarana catesbeiana, assembly GCF_042186555.1. Taxonomy (NCBI): domain Eukaryota; kingdom Metazoa; phylum Chordata; class Amphibia; order Anura; family Ranidae; genus Aquarana; species Aquarana catesbeiana. The sequence continues at coordinate 340,169,789 of NC_133330.1, read as the reverse complement.
GCGCTCCAGCAGGCCGGTCGTGGCGCCGGGGACAAGAATATAGCGGGAGGCGGTCGCGAGAGGACGGGTGGTGGGACTTTATTTTTTGTGCTTTTTTGCCGCCCCCCCCCCCCCCCCCCCCCCATGGCGCCCATGGCACTTGCCATGGCTGCCATACCCTAGATACGCCTCTGCCTATACAACAATTTTGAGAGGTTTTGGTTAAAAAAAATCTGACAGCCTATATAGAAAAAAAGCTATGGTTAATAACAAAAAAAAGTGTTTAATAAACTGTTACTGTTTGTCTGTGATTTCTGTAATATGCAGCATGGCGGGGGAGGGGGTAAGGGTAAATGTACTGCCACTGGTCATAGTAACTGATGAATAATTTAATGCCACTGGTCACGGTAAGGTCTCTTGCACACTGGGGCGGTGGGTGCGTCGGTGGTAAACCGTCAATTTCGTGGCGCTATTCAGCCGCTAGCAAGGCGCTTTTACCCCCCGCGCTAGCGGCCGATTCCCACAAGTTATTAATTGAACTGTTTCTTGTTAATATTATATTCAAAAATAAGATGTTATTTATAGCTGTTTTCCTTATTTATGACACCTGCCATTGAATGGAGTGTAACTTACACATTTCATTCTAAAGGTGTCTGTAATGTTGGAATGCATCTTTTTCTCTAAGTGCCGGTTCACACTGGTGCGATGCGAGAACACTGCGAATCCACTGCGTGTTCTCGCATCGCATGTCAGTTCACACTGCCATATGCGAATCGCTGGGGAGTGTCAATACATTGTTAACGACACCCCCAGTTCAGCTTGCATATCGCACTGCAAACTGACAGTTCGGACATGAATCGGAACGCATATGTGTGAACACACATGCGATCCAATTCTGGTCCGAACAGAAAAAAGGGTCCTGTGCGTGTTTGCACCGAATGCGGTGCGATATCAGCCATACTATCTCTATGGCTGATATCGCACCACACAGACATCGCACGTAATGTGAACAGCAGTGCGCTGCGATTTACATGCGATGTCTGTGCAATGTTTGGCATCGCACCAGTGTGAACCGGCACTAAATGAAAAAAAAAAGTTTATACTTCCAGTGGAATGTTTTTACGTTTTTTTGCGCAATTGCGTATAGTTTATATACTGTTTTTGTGAGTGTTTGCAAAATTAAAGTGGGCCGGTCTGGATGAAGTCCAGGGCCAAATTTTTGTCCCAGTCCAGCCCTGCTGGTAAATATGACATATTTACAATACCCATCTTCCACTCTCAGTCTTGAAGGATCTTACTGTGTGATTGCAGCTGCCAGCGGGAAGGAGAGGGAGAAAGCCGGCAGCACTGCAAGGGCAGGGGGGGGCACACAGGAGGGCCTGGGCAGCAGGGGAAAATGATCAGTGTGGGGGGAGGGAGCAGTTACTGGAAACGTTCCTTTGTATGGCTCTCTCTGCAGCAGCTGAAAGCCAACAGGAGGGAGAGGAGAAGAAGCCAGCTTTCAGCTGCTGCAGATAGAGTCATGCAAAGGATTGGTTCCAATAATTAGACTACTTTTCTTCTGAACAAATGTTCTTTTATTATTTATTATATATATTTTATTATGGGCAGATCCTATTGTGTGGTTTCAGCTGCCGGCGGGAAGAAGAGAAGGGAGGCCGGAACCACTGCAAGGGCAGGGGGGGGCACATAGGAGGGCCTGGGCAGCAGGGGGACATGTTCGGTGTGGGGGGAAGGAGCAATTACTGGAACCGATCCTTTATATGGCTCTCTCTGAAGCAGCTGAAAGCCAATGGGAGGGAGAGGAGAAGCCAGCTTTCAGCTGCTGCAGAGAGAGTCATGTAAAGGATTGGTTCCAGTAATTGCCCCCATGCCGCACTGATCACCCTCCCTGCCCACATCCGATTCACCCTGCTGCTTGGGTCCCTCTGCTGGCCTGAGCCCTGTACAAGAGGACTGGTGGTACCCCCTTATCTACGGCCCTGGTCAGCCCCAATACATGCATCTCAGATCAGCCACAATGTGTGTACTTCAGACCTCAGATCAGCCCTATTACAAGCATCGCAGACCTCAGATCACCCCCAGTGCTTGCCCCTCGGACCTCAGATCGGCCCCCAATGCATATATTTGAGACCTCAGGTGAGCCTCAAGGTATGTGCTTCACACCTCAGATCAACCCAAATACATGCACTTTAGACCTCAGATCAGCCTCAGTGCACACAATACAGATTTTAGACTTACACCACTGCATGCACCTCAGACCTCAGTTCAGCCTCATTTCCTGCATTTTCAGACCTCAGATCAGCCCCAATGCATTCCCTCAGACTTCAGATCAGCCCCAATGCATTCCCCTCAGACCTCAAATCAGACCCAATGCATGCCCTCAGACTTCAGATCAGCCCCAATGCATGCCCCTCAGACCTCAGATCAGCCCCAATGCATGCCCCTTAGACCTCAGATCAGCCCCATTTCCTGCATCTTCAGACCTCAGATCAGTCCCAATGCATGCCCCTCAGATCAGCCCCAATGCATGCCCCTCAGATCAGCCCTATTACAATCAGTTTAGACCTCAGATTAGCTCCATGCATAAACTGCAGACCTCAGAGATCAGCCCCAGACCCCATATGTTTAGAACACAGGTACACTGTAGGTGTGCGGATGGGCTTCCCCTGCACAGCACACCAACATTTTCAGCCACTGGTGGGCTTTCAGTGATATAAGGGAGGTGGTTGGGCAAGGCACAGCCTAGTGAACCATCAATTACAGCCAATGACAGTAGGTGCCAGCACAAACAGTATTGTGTGCCCATCCAGGCACACATGCCAGGGGATGCCAATGTCTACACTAATCCGTCTTGGGCCACAGACCACTATTTTTCCTATCAAAGCTTTAGCGCTGATTTATAAAATGTTATTATATTGCACTTTCAGTCGGTATACATTCTGTGTGGGAATATTGACTCGAAAGTCATTTTTGTGCCTGTAACACTTTACAAGTTTGCTGTTCCATATTTCATGTATTAACTGGTATATGCTCTGGCTAAGTGGTTTTCTGTATATCAGGTAGTGTGGCCAGTCTGTTGCTTAGCAATGAGAGGAACAATGAGGAAAAAAATCACTGTGCAGCATTACGAAGCAGCTATCATGGCGTGCTTATATATATCTATCCATCATCTATAACTGCTCTGTATACATGTACTACATACTGTAAATAGTAATAAGATTTAAGGACAGAATTGCCAACTTTATTTCAATTTATGTTGACCTCGTAGTAACTTTAAATGTCTATATAATTAAATTCCTGACACCTTTACCAATAAATAGCAATCCTTGAGCTCGAGTCAATGACTTTGCCTAGGCTGAGATGATGTCATCCGTCTGCTGCAGGCAGGAGGAAGCGTTTCCTCAGTCTCCTCTCCCGCAGTGATCAGATTGCAACATTGTAACTTTGTAGCAAGTCACAAGGTGAGAGGCTGCAGCAGGGGCTGATCTGTGTCAGACATTTGTAAGGACAGCCAAGAACTGCACAGGCATCAGATTTTACATGATTTTGTCATCTCTGAGCACGTATATATCCCAGTCCAGGAAGTGAATGGTGATCCTTTGATGTTCTAAATAACTTTTTTTATTGCTTGGGGGCTCAACCCTGCCAGATCACTGCAAGCAGTTGCCATGCATTATTGATTGTATACAGCTAGCTAGTGAAGGAGGGATTGCATTGCACAACCGCACTGATTAGGTGGCCAGCAATGTGTTTAGGGTTAGCATAGATAGATAGACGTGTAAAGATTTCCTCCTACAGGAAGTGAGAAAAAAACTCTATGAAGTGAGGAGAGTTCCACTCTGCAGATAGATAGATAGATAGATAGATAGATAGATAGATAGATAGATAGATAGATAGATAGATAGATAGATAGATAGATAGATAGATAGATATGGAGTTAGATAGATACAGTAAATAGATGTTCAGAAATGCAGTTCCCAGTTTCTTATGAAGCCCCCTCATTGTGCCTTGGGGGTGACGGGTAATAGAGCCCACTCATAGGGGGGGTTCTGCTGGCTGCAGTTCACAATGGGGGTCGTGGGATTTCTGAACTCACATAGACAGCTGCATGGGCCTCCAATGCCCCATCTCTATTGTGTCAGTGACTGGTAGGACAGCTGGGAACGCCTAACAGAGCCGGCAACAAAGACCCCCACCTGTCCCTCTTCTGACACTTCCTTTAGGACAAGTGGGGGGGGAAGGGCAGTGGGATTTAATCTGAGAAAAGGGAGATTTTAGCAGTGAAAAAGAGAGAGGAAAGAGATACATATAGAAAGAGAGAAGAAATAGATACCCATAGAAAGAGATACATATAGAAAGAGAGAAGAAATAGATACCTATAGAAAGAGAGAGTAAAGAGATACATATAGAAAGAGAGAGAAAAGAGATACATATAGAAAGAGAGAGAAAAGATATATATGTATATAGAAAGAAAGAGAAAAGACATACATATAGAAAGAGAGAAGAAATAGATACCTATAGAAAGAGATACATATAGAAAGAGAGAGTAAAGATACATATAGAAAGAGAGAGAAAAGAGATACATATAGAAAGAGAGAGAAAAGATATATATGTATATAGAAAGAAAAAGAAAAGAGATACATATAGAAAGAGAGAGAAGAGAGATACTATAGAAAGAGAGAGAAAAGAGATACATATATAGATACTATAGAAAGAGAGAGAAAAGAGATACATATAGAAAGAGAGAGAAAAGAGATACATATAGGAGGAGAGAAGAAATAGATACCTATAGAAAGAGAGAGAAAAGAGATACAAATAGAAAGAGAGAGAAAAGAGATACATATTGAAAGAGAGAGAAAAGAGATACATATTGAAAGAGAGAGAAAAGAGATACATATTGAAAGAGAGAGAAAAGAGATGCATATAGAAGGAGAGAAGAAATAGATACTTATAGAAAGACATACATATAGAAGGAGCGAGGAAAGAGATACATGTACAGGTGGTCCCCGGGTTACAAACAAGAGGTTCTGTAGGTTTGTTCTTAAGATGAACTTGTATGCAAGTTGGAACAGGTACATTTTTAAAGTGTAACTCCACCAAAAAAAAGTTACATTTTTTTTTGGATAGCATAGAGAAGGGTTAAAGAGGAAGTAAACCCTGGTGGGATCTACTTTCTCTTTTTTCACCTGCAAAGTAAAAGCATAATGGGCTAGTATGCATTGTATACTAGCCCATTATGTGCCACTTACCTGAAAACGAAGCCCCCAATGTCCCCGCTGAAGGCCACATCCATCTTCGCCCCTCTTCTTTCCGGGGCCGCGTACTCCGGCTTTGTGACTGCACGGAGTCGCGTGACGTCACTCCTGTGCATGCGTGCGGGAGCCGACAGTCACGGCACTTACTAGTGAAGAAACGGCTCAGAGGGCCGTTTCTTCACAGCGCATGCTCCAATGACATCATTGCCGCACTACAAGGTAAATATCTCCCAAACGGCGCACGTTTAGGAGATATTTACAGCACCTATAGGTAAGCCTTATTATAGGCTTACCTATAGGTACAACTTCCGCATTGGGGGTATACAACCACTTTAACGCCCCTTTAACATTTGTTTTGCTGTCTGTGCCCCTATTCAGAAGATTTCACCTCACTTTCTGTCCCAATGACAATTGGATTTTGAACATTTTGGGTTGTTGTGGAAACAAGGATTGCTGATAAAGCTTCGGTGGAGACACCTTTTTCCCATGGTAACTCTTACAGGAGTGATTTTACCTTCCTAGGAGTAGATTTCCTCCCATTTCCTGTTGTTTCCATCCGTTTGTAAGTAGGAGTTGTATCTAAGTCAAATGTATGTAACTCGGGGACTGCGTATAGAAGGAGAGAAGAAAGATATACATATAAAGAGAGAGAGGAAAAAGAAACATATAGAAAGAGAGATGGAAATCTTATCTGAATAGATACATATATAAAGAAAGAAGAAAAGATATACATATATAAATATAGAGAGATGCAAGAGATACATATAGCAAGAGCAAAGAGGGAGGAGAGAGAGATACATAAAGGGAGAGAGAGGAAAGAGATACATAAAGGGAGAGAGAGGAAAGAGATGCATATAGAAGGAGAGAGGAAAGAGATACATATAGAAGGAGAGAGTAAAGAGATGCATATAGAAGGAGAGAGGAAAGAGATGCATATAGAAGGAGAGAGGAAAGAGATGCATATAGAAGCAGAGAGGAAAGAGATGCATATAGAAGGAGAGAGGAAAGAGATACATATAGAAGCAGAGAGGAAAGAGATGCATATAGAAGGAGAGAGGAAAGAGATACATATAGAAGCAGAGAGGAAAGAGATGCATATAGAAGGAGAGAGGAAAGAGATGCATATAGAAGGAGAGAGGAAAGAGATACACATAGAAGGAGAGAGGAAAGAGATACATATAGAAGGAGAGAGGAAAGAGATACATATAGAAGGAGAGAGGAAAGAGATACACATAGAAGGAGAGAGGAAAGAGATACACATAGAAGGAGAGAGGAAAGAGATACATATAGAAGGAGAGAGGAAAGAGATGCACATAAAAAGAGCAGAAAGAAATACATATACTGTATAAAGTGAGAGGAAAGGGATACATATAGGAAGATAGAAAAAAAAGGTACGTATAGAAAAAGAGCAGAAAGAGAAACATAAGAGAGAAGAAAGAGATTCATATAGAAAGATGAAAAAGAGATACACATGGAAAGAGAGAGGAAGGAGATAAGTGTACAGAATATATATAGAGAGAGAAAAGAGATACCTATGGAAAAGAAAGAGATGCATATAAAAAGAGAGAAGAAAGAAACATATAGAAAGAGATACATCATATAGGGGGTTGTTTGTGAAGTAGACGGCAACATCTGGCTTTCCATCTAAACAGCTTGAAGTGACTTTTGGCCATAGAGTTTTGTACCAGCTTATAAAAAATATGGAAAAATGAACAACAGCAAAAAACAACTGTAAAAAACTGGTAAATGCTGAATAAATAAGTGAAAAGTTAAACCTCCTCCTAGACTTGCCTGTTTTTGAAGGGAAGGGTTAATACCCCTGTCAGCTCACAGTGTTAGGGAGATCTCCCTCCACTTCCTGTCCTGGATAGGAAGTGAGAACAACATGTATACAAAGTGAGGCGAATTCCACTCTTAGACCATTGCCACCTGAACAGTTGTCCCCATTGAAAGATCTCCCCTTAACCACTTAAGGACCAGCCTCGTTTTGGATTTTAGGTGTTTACATGTTTAAAACAGGTTTTTCTGCTAGAAAATTACTTAGAACCCCCAAACATTATATATGGTTTTTCTTCTAACACCCTAGAGAATACAATGGCGGTCATTGCAATACTTTTTTTTGCACCGTATTTGCGCAGCGATCTTATAAGCGCACTTTTTTTGGAAAAAATTCACTTTTTTGAATAAAAAAATAAAACAACAGTAAAGTTATCCCAATTTTTTTTTATATTGTGAAATATAATGTTACGCCAAGTAAATTGATACCCAACATGTCATGCTTGAAAATTGCGCCCGCTCGTGGAATGGCGTCAAACTTTTACCCTCAAAAATCTCCATAGGTGACGTTTAAAAATTTCTACAGGTTGCATATTTTGCGCTACAGAGGAGGTCTAGGGCTAGAATTATTGCTCTCACTCTACCGGTTGCGGCGATACCTCACATGTGTGGTTTGACCACCGTTTTCATATGCGGGTGCTACTCGCGTATGCGTTCGCTTCTGCGCGCGAGCTCGTCGGGACAGGGGGGTTTTAAAAATTTTTATTTTTATTTTTATTATTTATTTTACAATATTTTATTTATTTTTACACTGTTTAAAAAAAAAAAAAAAAAAATTGTGTCACTTTTATTCCTATTACAAGGAATGTAAACATCCCTTGTAATAGAAAAAAGCATGGCAGGACCTCTTAAATATGAGATCTGGGGTCAAAAAACCTCAGATCTCATATTTACACTAAAATGCAATAAAAAAAAAAAAAAAAAAAAGTCATTTAGAAAAATGACATTTGAAAAAATATGCCTTTAAGAGGCATGGACGGAAGTGACGTTTTGACATCGCTTCCGCCCAGCAGTGTCATGGAGACGAGTGGGCGCCATCTTGGCCTCACTCGTCTCCAGACACACCACGACACAGGACGCGATCGCCTCCGCCGCTACCGACGGCTCCGGTAAGCGGCGGAGGACACCGGATCGCGGCGGGAGGGGGGGGCCCCTCTCCCGCCACCGATAAAAGTGATCTCGCGGCGAATCCGCCGCAGGGACCACTTTTATCTGAAAGCCGGCCGCCGCACGAAAACGGGGATACCGGGGTTATGGCAGCTAGCTGCTGCCATAACAACGATATCCCCGTTCAAACTTAGGACGTACATAGTCGTGCGGCGGTCGGGAAGTGGTTAAACTTCTCTTCTAATAGCAATTGTAATTTTTTTAAAAATTCCCATTACTTTCTACTTAATGCGGAGTTCCGCCTGCCCCTCAAAAAATAAAGTCAGCAACTACACATGCTGTAGCTGCTGACTTTTAATATTAGGACACTTACCTGTCCCGGAGTCCAGCGATGTTGGCACTGCAGCTGATGTTTCCATCAGCTATCGGATGCTGGCACCGCCATTTCCGGCAAGGGAACTCGGCCCCTACTGCACATGCGCAAAGCATGCTATGCTCTCCTACTGGCCCGACAGCAGGGGAAGGAGGAGGAGGGGGTCGGATTTTTGACTTACCTCGCCGCGGCGAGGACCGACGGACGGATACCTGTCAAAAACAGGTACCCGCTCCCCCCCTGAAAGGTGCCAAACGTGGCACCGGAGGGGGGGAGGAGACAGATGAGCAGAAGTTCCACTTTTGGGTGGAACTCTGCTTGAATTGACAATGAATCAGATCAAACAGAGAGAAATCTACCCAACAGCGGCACAGACATCAATGTAAACCCAAAAGGAGTCCTAACCCTTCCCCACTCCATCCAAAACAAAAGAAAACATTTTGTCTATACAGTAATGCCTCTCTATGATCTCTGCATATCAAAGAAAAGAAACGATAGCAAAAAGTAACTCTTTGTGTATAAACATTTCCTCCACAATGTGTGCACAAACGGAATGTAAAAAGACTCTTTAGTTGCAACATAAAGTATTTTTATTTGGGAGCGTGTTCAGTTTTATACATTAAACTGCTTTTAGTATTATGTTTCTTTTTTTTAATATGTACACAGTTTACAGTGAGATGAGTTTGGTTACTTCAATACACACATACTGTAAATATATGCTCTGTATAATGTATACAGTGAATGCAGAGGGCCACAGATGCCCCTTCAGATTATAATTTAGCCCAGCGATAACTTTCAGGCCTTTTTTATAGTGTCGCTAAACACACATCATAAAAAAGATGAATAAATGGTGTATTCACCTCTGTTCATACTCACTCATCACTATGAGATTGGTTTTCTGTATTCTTCAAAAAACCTGGTTGATCCTGCTACTCTCTATCTCCCCCTTCTGGTCATGTTCTCAATACAGCTAGGGATTTTGCAGCTGTGGTGGCAACTCTGCACATGCTCAGTTTTCAGTGAGTTTCTATGCTGAGCATTTCCTCCCTATCGCATCTAAGCAGCCCATGTGACTATAGAGCCACACATGTGGGCGTATATACACATTGGTAAATGACAGCCCACTCCCTCCCGCCTCCTCCATGCCCACTAACCAGCTAAACAAAATTGGGGCAAGATTTTACATGTAGATTAATGGAAGCTTCACCTCCCTCTTATTCTAAGACACAGGCTGGAGGGGCGTGACACAGCGTGTGACTGGCAGAAATCCGCCCACACCATGTTATTACCAAGAATAATAAAGATTTGATTTCAAATATATATTTGTATGACAATTTAAAACCGTTTATTGCTGTTATCTATTTATTTTTACTCTGTATTCCAAAGGCTTTTTTTTTTTTTAACATCTGACCAGCAGCAGAGGACTAAAAGCTCCTCCTGCTTATGTTTCCCTGCAGACAGGCTGGGAGAGAGCTGGGTCATGTGACAGCTGGATATCGATTAGGAAAAGGGTACTTTGGATGTTTTTTTTTTTTATTAAAATAATTACAGTGCCGTCCTCCACATACAGTGTACAGAAATAGAAGGGGCAATGTAAATAAAACTGTGTGTTTAGTATCACTTTAAAATTGAAATATCCCTTTTTTTTTTTGCATTGAATGGGGAAGGGTTCAAGGTTAAAGCCCAAATTTGAGCATCATCCAACCCAAAAGAAGCCCAGGGCTGGATTGGGAAGCCCTGAATCTGCAGGGGACAGTGTTTGGGGCATGTGAGTATTGCAGCAAGAACTGCTTTTTTATCGTCATATCTGCAAAGCAATATTAGTTGATATGTTGTAGAAACATGGGGGGGGGGGGGGGGGGGTGCGGTGCTTTAAACCAGTGGTGGCTGTTCCACAAGGGCGCACTCCAGCCTGCACAATCCTCGCTCCATGTGTGTGGCCGTGTACTGTGTGGGACGCCGGACCAACAGATCTCCACCAAGTCCGTCACCCACTCACAAGCATGTGACCAGAGCCCAAGGCCCCAATTGGCCTGTTTCATGTTGTCCTTGGGGCACAAAGCACTGCTCCCCTCACCCTCTCACACTGCGATACCAGCAAATCAACACTCGCCATCGGCTTCTGGCTTCCCACCCCGGCCAATCAGGATAGGAGGCTGAAGACCCGGAAAGAAAGACCAGGTCAACACAAAAGCCGCAGCACCGGGCACCATGGGAGCTGTGACACTGGAGGGCTCCGCCCGTACAGTAGGTGCGGGCCTGGAGGGGCCTGCCTTCGCCCCCCAGAATCCTTCAGCACCAGCTACCACTGCTTTAACCTCTTCATGCCTGAGCCTTTTTCTGACATCTGTTGCTTACAAGTTAAAATCCATATTTTTTGCTAGAAAAGTATTTAGAACCCCCAAACATTATATATATATTTTTTAGCAGAGACCTTAGAGAATAAAATGGCAATTGTTGCAATATTTTATGTCACACTGTATTTGCGCAGCGGCCTTTTAAACGCAATTTTTTTGGAAATATGACATTTTCATGAATGAAAAAAAAAAAACAACAGTAAAGTTAGCCCAATTTTTTTGTATAACGTGAAAGATGATGTTATGCCGAGTAAATAGACACCTAACATGTCACGCTTTGAAATTGCGCACACTCGTGGAATGGCAAAAAACTATGGTACTTAAAAATCTCCATAGGCGACGCTTTAAAAAATTTCTACAGGTTACCAGTTTAGAGTTACAGAGGAAGTCCTGTGCTAGAATTATTGCTCTCACTCTAAAGATCGTGGTGATACCTCACATGTGGTTTGAAAACTGTTTACATTTGTGGGCGCGTCTTACATATGCGTTCGCTTCTGCGGGCGAGTTCGGCGGGGATGCGGCACTTTAAATTTCTTTTTTTCTTTTTTCTTTTTTTTAAATGTTTACACTATCTCTTTAAAAAAAAAAAATTCTGATCACTTTTTATTGCTGTCACAAGGAATGTAAACATCCCTTCTGACAGTAATAGGCACTCTTTATGGAGTAATAGGTACTCTTTATGGAGAGATCTGGGGTCTATAAGACCCCAAATCCCTCCTTTGCACTTAAAAGCATTCAAAACGCCAAGTTTGGCAGTTTTAAATACTGGCATGTTTTTAAATTTGGCGCCTTTTAAGTCTTTAGTAAACCGGAAGTGATGTCATGACATTGCTTCCAGGTTACGATGTCCGAGACCCGATCAAAGCTAATCCCGGCTTCGTTTAGGTCTGGTTGCTCGGGCCTCCCGGCGGGACGGGAGAGCCTGGACGAGCTGCGGGGGGGGGGGGTGGAACGTTCCCTCCTGCTCCTTGGGATATTAGCTGAACGGCTGCTAGCCGCATCAGTTGTTAACCCAACAAAGCCGATCGTTTGCTCTAAAAATTGGTACCGGGGTGATGCATGCAGCTGCATTTCATCCCGGTACTACCCCTTCAAGCCGAGGCCGCATATTTGCATACGGTCGGCCTGAAGGGGTTAAACTAGTTTTCTCATCCAAGGTGCTGCGGCACCCTGGGGTAGGTCTGGGTTTCGAAGCTGGTCCAGGAACACAGGATCCAGTTTGTCCTAGATCAGTGTTATGATGGTGTGGGCGGGCTGGCCTTCCACCAGAGATGAGGAGAGGGGAGGTGTTCTGTAACCCTAGGATGAGACACTTGAGTACGGGGGTCCTTCACAGTCCTGTCATAGGGTGACAGTATGGTAAGTGAGCGTTGTCACCCTAGGGCGAGACACTTGAGTATGGGGGTCCCTCACAGTCCTATCATAGGGTGACAGTATGGTAAGTGAGCTTTGTCACCCTAGGATGAGACACTTGAGTACGGGGGGTCCGTCACAGTCCTGTCATAGTGTGACAGTATGGTGAAAGAGCGTTGTCACCCTAGGACGAAACACTTGAGTACGGGGGGTCTGTCATAGTGTGACAGTATGGTAAGTGTGTTGTCACCCTAGGGCGAGACACTTGAGTATGGGGGTCCGTCACAGTCCTGTCATAGGGTGACAGTATGGTAAGTGAGAGTTGTCACACTAGGGCGAGACACTTGAGTATGGGGGTCCGTCACAGTCCTGTCATAGGGTGACAGTATGGTAAGTGAGAGTTGTCACCCTAGGGCGAGACACTTGAGTACGGGGGTCTGTCATAGGGTGACAGTATGGTAAGTGAGCGTTGTCACCCTAGGATGAGACACTTGAGTACGGGGGGTCCGTCACAGTCCTGTCATAGTGTGAAAGAGCGTTGTCACCATAGGACGACACACTTGAGTACGGGGGGTCCGTCATAGTGTGACAGTATGGTAAGTAAGTCTTGTCACCCTAGGGTGAGACACTTGAGTACGGGGGGTCTGTCACAGTCCTGTCATAGGGTGACAGTATGGTAAGTGAGCGTTGTCACCCTAGGACGAGGCAGGATTACCTGGTAAAAATAAAGAAAAGAACATTTCTGAGAAATGACAATTACCCCGTCATTCACATTCTGTTGCGTTTTTTTTTTTTTTTTTGCACATTGTCACGCTTCGCAGCAGCTGATTCATTTCAACTGGGTGCCATACACGCCATGCGTTCACGAGCTACACAAGTGTGAATGCCGCCGAATGCACCCATCACATCCGAGGACTGCTAAGCTACAATACATTCCATTGTAGTTCTCGGCTTTAGAAACACTTCAAGAATTGGTTGGCGGGATTCTCAATGACATCTATTAATGGACTGGGCAGAGCGTGCGGTTCACAATTACCTGAATGGTTCTCGTATTGCTGGGCTCTGCGATCGCTCGGCACCACGTGCTCCCGGGGATGAGACACTCTGGTTTCTCCGGCCCGCCTGACAATGCTGAGTTAGCGGCACACACTCTGCATTAAGTAGGTTTCCTAATCGCCTTTTAATGAGCTTATCTTGTAAGTGACTCACTGATACAGCACATAGGCCCGGTGTCACAGATCGGGCACGACGCAGGGATCCCCACTCCGCTCTGCCCCTCCTGCATCCGGCTGAATGCACTGGGAGAGCCGAGGCATTTCACAAAAGGAATTCCTAATAGATTATAGGCTTTCCTTTATAAAAATGAAAAGGTGAACTAACACGGTACGCCCCTGGTGCCCAAACTGCATGTGGCCCTTAGGTATATGATGTGCGGCCCTCAGCAGCCTGTAGTGGGAACATTGATTAGGGTAATAGCATTTATCTCTACTAGCCTCATGTAACATCTTCCCAGCTTCCTATTGTCTTCTGCAGCATCTCCCCAAACAACAATGTATCCTTTCCTCACTCGCTGACCCTCATTTCCTCTATTAGCTCTGCAGTCTCTGACAGCCCTCTCCAGATTTACATATATTGAACATTACGTGCGGCCCTTTGGTGATGTCAGGGGCCGCATTTGAGGCCCCCTTTAGTCTCCATTCACATTAGCACGTCTCTAAAGTCGCAAAATTTCCAGTGCGAGTTTGGAGCAACTTTTGGTGCGACTCAGATCCGACTTTACACTCTTTGGACCAAAGTCACATCAAAAGTCGCACCAAAGTAGTGCAGGCAACTTTTCAAAAATCACTGTGACTTTAAGTCGCACCGATCTGCACGGGTGCCATTGCAAACAATAGGCTGCAACTTCTCAAGTCCAAAGTCTCATGACAAGTCGCACAAGTGTGAATGGAGCCTTAGCCCTGGTTCACACTGGTGCAGTTTTGAAATCGCACTACTTCAGTACTTCACATCAGTGCAATCTGAACTGACAATTTTATTGCGGCTTGCGACAGGAATCTATGCAAGTCTCAATGAAATCGGTAAAAAGTAGAGCAGAAACCTTTTTCATAATCGCTGCGGCATGAGTCACGGCACTATGAACCGTTGACGGCAATGGGGTGTGGCTTTAATGCAATTTGGAACTGACAAATTGCATGACAAGTTGTACTGATGTGAAAGGGGGCTTAGCTCATACGTTGGCAACCACTGCCCTACACCCTCAGCACATCCCCCACTCATCCCTAAGTAAAGCAGATAAAAAAATGCCTAAAATAAGATTAAAATTAATCATTCGTTAACCACTTCAATACCGGGCACTTTCACCCCCTTCCTGCCCCAGGCCAATTTGCAGCTTTCAGCGCTCTCACACTTTGAATGACAATTGCGCGGTCATGCAACACTGTACATATGACATTATTTTTTTTTTTAACAGGTAAGACATTTTTATCATTTTTGTCACACAAATAGAGCTTTCTTTTGGTGACATTTAATCACCACTGGTTTTTTGTTTTTTTTTTTTTTTGCTAAATAAACAAAAAAAAGGCCAAAAATTTTGAAAAAAAAGAGTTTTTCTTTGTTTCTGTTAGAAATTTTGCAAATAATGAATCTTTCTTCATAAATTTAAACAACACTGCATTCTGCTACTATATTTTTGGTGAAAATAACCAAAACCGGTGTATATGATTTAGTCTGTAGGGAAAGTTATAGAGTCATGGTGGTAGTGAATGAAAAGACTGCGCTAATATTGATCAAGTAAGGGTTCTTTCACACGGGGCGGATCAGTGATGATCCGCCCCGTGAACATCCGCCTGCTCAGCGGAGATCGCTCCGCCGATCCCCGCTGAGCAGGAAGATGACAGGTCCGTCGCTGCACACTGTGCAGCGACGGACCTGTCAGAGCGCTGCTCTCCCCTTTCGGGGATCGGATGATGACGGACCGCAGACCTCAGCTCCTAGTCCATGCAGACTCGCAATACTCCCCTGCCAGATAGCCGTCTCCAAAGTTGTTCCGTGAAGGCTCCAGGAAATTCCGAGTGGTCACGTATCAGCACATGTCCAACCATGTGCTGATACGTGACCACTCGGAATTTCTCTGATCTGTCCTAGAAGCCCTAAAGAAAGAAGGGGAAGTAGAGTGGGGCTATCAAATCCCTGGGCCACTGCACGAGCTGTATGGGCTGTGATAGCTAATCACCCACGGAGATTTCTTTCAACAAATCATTGAATACACTGAGGTACTCAGAGATCTTCCACTGATTAAACTGTGGATTGTCCCTCTGCCTTTTTTAATAGTATATCATGCTGAAACTGTAGAGGATTACTTCCTGGAGCCTTCACGGAACAACTTTGGGGACGGCTATCTGGCAGGGGAGTATTGCGAGTCTGCACGGACTAGGAGCTGAGGATATTACCTTGAACCAGGTTCCACTCATCTGTGTCCAGCACCCGAACAACCTCCGATGAATATAGCATAGACCCTAAGCCTGTCTGACCCCTCTGTCATATGACATCTGGGGTCCATCACGGTTGGTAAGAGTACCCATTTACTTTTTGAGTTTCGTTGTTATTGACTACAGACAAGCCCTACACCATTTTTCTAAGATTGGGACTACCTTCGTCAGAGGGATATACCACCCAACACTCTTGTGGACATTTTTTCACATACTCACTGGGCTATATCCAGCCTAGCTAATATATTTTTGGTTTTATTAGATTTATTATTTAGTTTCTTCTACGTCATTTATTTTGCACTTTCCAGCAGCGCTAACTGTCACTGTAAAGTTATAGAGTCCACAAACTATGGGATATAGATCTGATAATCAATCAATCCTGATGTACTGAGGGCCGATCTCATTTCTTGAGGCCAAAAAATTTCAGGATAGTACAATTACCCCCCAAATGACCTGATCTTTACCTATGGGAAAGTAGACAGTCTGAGGTATTTAGTAAGAAGCATGGCGCGTTTTTTGAAGTTGTAATTTTTTGGAAATTTTTATTTTATTTTTATTTTTTTTTACATACTGTCACCAGTGCATTACAGCATCATCGTATAACTGGTGTGGTGGTGACCAGGGACACTGACTGGTGATAGTATGTAAAAAATAAAATGTAAATATATATATATATATATATATATATATATATATATATATATATATATATATATATATAAAAAATATAATATTTATTTTATTTTTTTCAGTCTTGTAAAATATATATATATTTTTTTACATTTTATTTTTTACATACTGTGACCAGAGCAATACAGTGTTACTATAATAACACTGTACCACTTGATGTGGCGTTTTTTTTACATACTATGATTGCTTATATGAGTGAATTTCACCGCTATAAGCACATATTTTTACTGAATGACAGTGTGTAGACACTGTGTATTGTTGTGATTAGCTGTAATTGGCCACAGATAATCACATGGTACAAATGGGCTGTGATTGACCCTGTCTGTACCATGTGATCACTGTGACCAATCACAGCTAGCAACACAATTGTACACAATGAATGGCATGAAAGGAAGCCATTCATTGATAAAACTATCATGTGATTTGTTATGATTGGTCACAGAGATCACATGTTACCGGCAGCCGGCCGGTATGCTGATCAGCCATCTGTGAACACAGCAGGTGACAGATCGTGCCGCAGCGTGACCCGTTCTTGGGAAGACGTCATATGACATCCTCCGAGACCAATAGGGTTCCCGCACGTCCGTCATTTTACAATGACGCGGACAGGAAGCAGTTACAGGGTAAAATAATGCAACCTGCCATTTGCTACACTATTCAGCTTCAATCCAGAGATTTCCCCCACAGTACTTATTTTAACCACTAGATGTCCTCAGCCTGAAGGCCAGCATCATTCATTCCACATCCTCGTCCTGGACTCGCCCCCAGCCTGTGACTGGACAGTGAAGGGAGAAGCAGAATACTGATGACCACATCTCTCTGCCACCCTGGTCTTTTGTCCTATCGGCATGTTTCTTGTCAGTACGTGAACTGATTTGCTCTTTGTGCTGCTTCTTTCTTTCCCACTCTGAGCTCTGCTGTATGGCGGAGTGCAAGAGGCTGTTACCGGGTCACATTCAGCTACTTATATATTTATCCACTTCAGCCCCGGAAGATTTGGCTGCTCAATGAACAGGCCATTTTTTGCGATACGGCACTGCGTCGCTTTAACTGACAATTGCGCGGTCGTGCGATGCTGCGCCCAAACAAGGTTTAGGCCAATATGTATTCTTCTACATATTTTTGGCAATAAAAATCGCAAAAAGCGTATATTGATTGGTTTGCGCAAAAGTTATAGCGTCTACAAAATAGGGGCTAGATTTATGGCATTTTTATTATTATTTTTTTTTTTACTAGTAAAGGCGGCGATCTGCGATTTTTATCAGGACTGTGACATTATGTTGGACACATTGGACACTTTTGACACATTTTTTGGTCGATTGACAATTATACAGCGAACAGTGCTATAAAAATGCACTGATTACTGTATAAATGTCACTGGCAGGGAAGGGGTTAACACTAGGGGGCGATCAAGGGGTTAAGTGTGTTCCTTATGTGTGTGTTCTAACTGTGGGGGAGAGGACTGAGGGAGATGAGAGATCATGGTTCCCAGCTCGTTGGAACTCACAATCTCTCTCTCCTCGCCTAACAGAACTGGGATGTGTGTGTTTACACACACGTCCCTGTTCTGCCTCTCATGCCCGCGAACGCTCGTGGCCGGCGGTCATCACGACCGCCGGTCACGAGCATCGGCACCCACACTGTGCAGCGGGCGTGCCTGCTATCCCGCTTAAAGGGACCGACGTATAGCTACAACGGTTCGCGGGATCGTAACGAACTGCCCTATTATAATGACGGCGGCTGGTCGGCAAGCGGCTAACCAGTTCCCAACCCAATCACAGCCAATCACATGTGTTGTCCTCGTTTACGCCGCACATGGCGATCGGGGATGAGGCGTGTCCCTCGGACACAGCCCATACCTGATTAAGGCAAAGAGCCAATAAAATTGGCTCTTTATCACGTGACCGGATGGGTCCAGTCACAGCTGGTCACAAATGTCAACAAACCGGGGTAACTGGCTGTTACCGGGTTCTCCTCCTCACACACCGATCCAGTGTTAGGAGGAGATCTGGAAACAGTGAATTACCGATTTACAGTGTACACTACTGTGCCCCGATTGCCCCAAAAATAAAGAGGACCTGTCTGTAAGCCCATCGGAGTACCCAAGTACCTGTCTCCAGCCCATCAGAGTACCTGTGTACCGGTCTCCATTCCAGAGTACCCAAGTATCTATCTACAGCCCAGAATACCCGAGTATCTATCTGCAGCCCATCAGAGTACCCGAGTATCTATCTGCAGCCCATCAGAGTACCCATCTGCAGCCCATGAGAGTACCCGAGTACCTGTCTCTAGCCCAGAGTACCCGAGTACCTATCTGCAGCTAATCAGAGTACCTGTCTCCAGCCCATCAGAGTACCCGAGTATCTGTCTCCAGCCCATCAGAGTACCTGTTTGGTGGGAAAATTTAGTAGTCATTTCCATTGTCCTTGGGCTCCAGGGCCTTCAAAGGTTTGATAGGTAGTCAGGAAATGATATGTGTAATTTATGCTCCTAGAACACCTGATGGTGCTCCCTGCATGTTGGGTCTCTGTATGTGGACAGGCTGTGAAAAAGACCCACACATGTGGTATTGTCATACTCAGGAGGAGTAGCAGAATGTATTTTGGGGTGTCATTTTTGCTATGTACATGCTATGTGTTAGAAATATCTTATAGATTGACAACTTTGTGTAAAAAAAAATATGTTTTAATCTTCTTTACACATTTTCCAAAAACTTGTGGAAAAAAATGACATGTTCAAAATACTCATTATGCCTCACAGAATATACGTTGGAGTGTTTGCTTTCCAAAATGGGGTCATTTTGTGGGCGTTTCCATTGTCCTGGGGCTCCAGGGCCTTCAAAAGTGTAAGAGATAGTTAGGAAATTAGATGTGTAATTTATGCGCCTAGAATGAATGCCGGTGCTCCCTGCATGTTGGGCCTCTCTTTGTGGCCAGGCTGTGAAAAAGTCTCACACATGTGGTATCGCTATACTCGAGGAGTAGCAGAATGTATTTTGGGGTGTAGTTGCAAGTATGCATATGCCATGTGAGAGAAATAACCTGATAATATGACAATTTTGTGTATAAAAGAAAATCATTTCTTAATTTTCCTAAGAATTGTGGGAAAAAATTAAAACTTAAAAAAAAACTCATCATGCCTCTTACTAAATACCTTGGACTGTCCACTTTCCAAAAAGGGGTAATTTGAGGGGTATTTGTACTGTCATGACATTTCAGGGCCTCAAGAAATGAGATAGGCACAGAGCATCAGGATTGATCGCTTTTCAATGATTGGCACCATAGCTTGTAGACTCTCTAACCTTCACACAGACCAAATTATATCCACACATTTGGGTTATTTTTAACCAAAGATATGTAGCAGTATAATTTTTTGCCCAAATTTATGAACAAAAATCATCTAGCTCTTTCTCCCCCTGACTGAGTGGCCCGCCTCTATCATTCATTGGATTTCAGTTCTTTCAGTCATGGAGGATCAGCATCACATGTGGGCGTGTGTATGCCTAGGAACGCCCACTCCTCCAGAATGACACCCACTCCACTGCTTGCCTTAGGGCTGAGAGCTCCTGAGAGGAGTACTGGGGGGGGGGGGGGTGCTGTGATGTTGTCAGGAAGCTCTGTACAGCCCCTGCCAGCCCCCCCCCCACCAGCCATGATCTGCCAGCATTGCATAGAGAAGCACAGAGACCCAATGATGACATCATTGGGAATAAAGTAAGGTGTGTAATGAAAACAGTAAGATTTTAAAGGAAACATTTCATTAGCATATTAATTAAGGTGAAAAACCTTCTTTGCTGCCCCTCCCCCCCTTTTCTTACCTGAACCCATCCGTTCCAGTGACGTGCACAAGCCCAGTGGCTCCAGCCGCTGTCTCTGTCCTCATTGGATAGATTGATAGCAGCAGGAGCCATTGGCTTCCGCTGCTGTCAATCAAATCCAGTGACACGGGAGTGGGGGGTGGGGCCGAGTCTTGCTTTCTGTGTCAATGGACGCAGCAGTAGGACTCGGGAGTGTGCCTGCACGGGTGCCCCCATGAAAAGCGGCTCTCCGTGGGGGCACTCGAGAAGAGGAGGAGCCAGGAGCGCTGGTGGGGCACCCCAGAAGAGGAGGATCGGGGCCGCTCTGTGCAAAACCCTTACACAGAGCAGGTAAAATAACATGTTTGTTATTTTTATTTAAAAAATTGCAAGCCTTTCAACCCCTTTAAGTTACAGCACAGAGTTCAGCCGTCTGGAAAATGTAATGTGCAGCATGGAGTATGGAGTTTGGCAGTCTGAAGAATGTAATTAATAGCGCAGTGTATGGAGTTCTGAAGTCTGGAGACTGTAATATTCAGCACAGTATACAAAGTTTGGCAGTCCGGAGAATTTAATGTACAGCACATTGCATTGAGTTTGTCAGTCTGGAGAATGTAATGTATAGCTCAGTGTACAGAGTTCCACAGTCTGGAGAATGTAATGTATAGCACAGTGTAGGGAGTTTGTCAGTCTGGAGAATGTAATGTATAGCACAGTGTAGGGAGTTTGTCAGTCTGGAGAATGTAATGTATAGCACAGTGTATGGAGTTTGTCAGTCTGGAGAATGTAATGTATAGCACAGTGTATGGAGTTTAGTAGTCTAGAGGATGTAATGTACAGCCTAGTGTGCAGAGTTAACAGTGAAATCATTCATGTGTGGTATTACATGTGCTGCTCATATCAGCGTGTGGACAGTTACATTGTATCAAAGACAAGTCATATGAAATCCTAAATAAAAGTGTCACAGCGACCCCACAATCCTTGCAGTGCACTTCCTGTATATTGGACCATTGTGCTGGACCCGAATCCATGAGCACCAGAAGACTTTGCAACCTGTGCTGTTCACTGATGGTGATATTATAAATAAAAAATACAATATATATAAATTATATAAATGTATATATAGTATATGTGTGTGTATATATACTGTGTATATATATATATATATATATATATATATATATATATATATATATATATATATTGGAGATCTGCTGTCAGTTTTTCCATGCATCAAAGGACCGCTAGACGTCCAATACACAGATGTGTATTTTTATATATATTATCAGTTTATTGGTCCTCATCTATAGGTCAATATTGACAGCAGATCAGCTGATTGGCAGTCATTGAAAAGCAAAACTTTATTAATACATTCCTTCTCTGTACAATGTGAAAGGAGTGCTTACCTTCTCTCCGCAGTTCCCATTGATTGGCTGCCCAGGCTCCTTATTGCATGCACAGATTATATCCTGAGGATGAGGGCTCACAGCCGGGATGCCCACCAGTTCCCCCAGAGGATGGGGGGTAGCAGGGATGAAGTGGGGGGGGGGGGTCACACGTTGAAGGCGCAGCAGCTCTGAAAGGCGGCAGAGAGAGGGAAGCAGCTGAGACTTTCTAATCCATCTCTTGGGCTACTCTGGATAGCTCTACAAGCATTTCCTCTGGCCGTCCTCCCAGGCAACGTCCACACCTCCTGTCCTCTGCCCCCTCCTCCCACCCCCACTGGATCAACTGCTCTTCTGTCACACTGACTGCAGGGACCACATGCCAGACCGAGACAGTATAACCATACAGGTTATGGTGAGAAGGGACTAAAGGAATCAAAAAGCCTTTGTCGGAGCTGCGTCAGCCCTACGGAGAGCCCTACTTTATTATACATTGTTATCATGTGCTCTGCCTATTATTATTATTATAGTCTCATTAAATTATAATTATAGTGTTATTATACTATAATATTATTATTTTTCATTTTGTAATTTTGAATATATTTTGTTAGGGCTCATGCACACGGACGGCGCTAAAAAAAAACAGCCCAGTGGAGCTGCGGCTCTACCATTCTTTGGGGCCGGAGCAAGGGGTGGGCAGGAGAGGAAGCTGCCCTGGGCACTGTGGTATCATGTGAGGTGGGGGACGCCACAAGGAGATTTGTGTTGTAAGGGAGAATTTAGGGGACAGCAGGGGTTAATTATTGTTCTTGCTTTTTGTTTTGTTTTCTCTTCTATCCTTTGGGAGGAGAGGGGTGCTGGGGGGGGGGGTGGCAGTCAGTTAGCCCCCTAGTCCCTCGAGCCCCATGGGGATAAGACTCAGCGCTTATGTAGCGTCGGCATTGGGTCACGTTGGTTCCTTAGTATGCGTCCCGAGGGGACAAGAGGGATGCAGTTGGTAGCTCCCTATCAAGGGGGGTATCCAGCTGGAAGTGGTAGTATTCAGATACAGGTTAGTTTGGGGGGGGATGTTTGTGGGTTTTTTTTTTTTTTTTTTTTTTACTGTCTCTCTCCTCTGGTGGCTCTTCTCTTCCTCCCTCTTCCCTTCCCTCTCTCCTATATCTTCCAATTATTCTCTATCATAAGATAATAGATTGTGATGACAAGTAAAATTAAGATATTGTCTTGGATTGTTAGAGGTTTGGGGGATAGAAGAAAGAGACAAGCAATAAAAGAAAGAATTAATAGAATTTCACAAACCATTAATAGTTTGTTTGCAGGAGACACATATGGGACGAAAGGAGGGTTAAACCTTTAGTACATATAGATATAGACATCAATTTCATGCCACCTATTCTACATATTCTCGAGGAGTATTTTGATTTCAAGCTCCATTAGATTCCATTAGATTTACACGTAAACAGTGTATTAGAGACCCTTTGGGTCGATATCTGATGTTCTTATGCACTCTTAATGACAAAATGTTTTTTTCTGGTGAACGTTTATATTCCTCCTCCGTATAAGGATGAAGTATTAAAAAAGTTTTCTGGAAAAATGGTGCAATGGCCGGAGATACCAACATTAATAATTGGGGATTTTAATAACGTACTGAATGAAGAGGTAGATAGACAGAGTAAAAAAAAAAAAAAAAGAGTAAAGGGAAAGGGAATATAACAAGATTGGCCGGCTAGATACAGGAGATGGGTTTAACGGATGTATGGAGATTGAGATATCCTATTAGTCGAGAATACTCGTGTTGCTGTAGCACATATTATTAATAATATTATTATTATCGAGAATCGATCTGGCCCTGGGAAACGGAGGTTTTCTCCCATGGCTAAAATCGGTTCAGTATGAGTCAAGGGGACTCTGCGATCACTCTCTACTGACTCTATCTCTGGAGTGGAGAAAACAATTGGCTCGCCCAATGTGGAAAGTTGACCCTCAGTGGCTGACTTTGATTCCAGAGAAGAGTCCAATAGAACTGATGTTGCAAGGATTCTTTAGAGATAACAAGCGATCAACCTCTCTGGTAGTGGTCCGGGATGCTATGAAGGCCTATTTACGAGGCGTGATAATTAAAGAAATAGCCAATATTAAAAAGTCAACTAGGCTATGAGAAGAGGAGGTAAAGAGTTAAGCAGACAGAACAGGAGTTTATAGTAGACCCTATAGAAGAAAAACATGTAGTGTGGCAGGAAGCTCAGAAGCTATATAAAAATGTATCTATAGTTAAGGCAGAAAATAGTAGATATCTACAGAGTCAAAAACATTATGAAATGGGAGAGCAAGTGGGACATATGCTGGCTATGATAGCACAGAATAAAGAAGGTCCACCAGGAATAGCTGCCATTAAAGACATAAAAGGCGAAGTGGTATATGATACAGAGAGTATACAGAGTATATTTATGGATTTCTATATACGGCTTTATAAATCTGAAATTTCAACTAAAATAAATCAAAGTAAACAATTTCTGGATAATTTAGCGTTACCTAAATTGACACCAACAGAAAAGGAATCTTTGGATCAATCTATAACTTTAGCAGAGTTGGAAGGCAGTGAGACAAATCCAAAACAATAAAGCTCCAGGAATGGATGGACTCTTGGTGGAGATGTATAAAATATATGGTCAGACCTTATTGCCAGAATTACTTGAAGTTCTGAACGAAGCTTATATTAAACAAGAACTCCCTAAATCAATGACTGAAACAATAATAATAGTAATTTTAAAACCTGATAAAGACCCATTAAAACCAGATTCATATCGCTCAATCTCTCTTCTTACATCTGATGTTAAAGCGAAGGTCCACCCTAAAATAAAATATGACAATAAAATTCTACAAAAAAATATATAAAAAACATTTGAAAAAAATTTTTTTTTACTTACCAGAAACCCCTGTCGCTAGGCAGTCTTCCTAATCTGCCTCTTCCTATTCCGCGGCGCTGTTCTGTCACTTCCTCCTCTTCGGTGAGCTGGCCCGTTGTATTCTGGGACATGTGTGTGTCCCAGAAAACAACAGGGCCATTCACAAAGCGCCGCGCGACTCGCGCATGCGCAGTAGGAAACGGGCAGTGAAGCCGCACCCGATCCGATGGACGGATCCGCCTCGGGGGGCCAACACCGCGGGCTCGCTGGACAGGTAAGTACCCTTATTAAAAGTCAGCAGCTACAGTGTTTGTAGTTGCTGACTTTTTTTTTTTTTTTAAACGGCCGGACCTCCGCTTTAAGATCCTAGCCAGGTTACTGGCAAATAGGATATCCAAATATATTAAAACTTTGATTCATAGAGACCAATCAGGGTTTATTCCATCTAGATCTGCGGCAACAAATATCCGAAGACTTTTTTTGAACTTACAGTTATCAATGGATAAGGATGGGACTGGTGCGCAAAAGGCTTTTTTGATATGGTGGAATGGGAATACCTATGGGCAACAATGAGTGCCTTCGGTATAGGCCCAGGTTTTTTTATCCTGGCTAAAAATATTATATAAAGATCCAAAGGCGAGACTGAGAATCAATAATACTATGTCACCGATTTTTTCTTTGTCTAGGAGGACTAGACAAGGTTGCCCCCTGTCCCCATTGTTGTTCGCCCTAGCATTGGTACCATTGGCTGTGGCCATAAGACAGTCGGAGGGGACAGTAGGGTTTCAACGCTCGGGAAGGGAAGAAAAAATAGCTTTATATGCGGATGACACCCTTATCTTCTTGGGAGACACTGCAAAATCTCTAAAGGAACTTATGACACTTGTCTCTGTATTTGGCCGGGTTTTCAGGGTTTCGTATCAATTGGGAGAAACCAGTCTTGATGCCTTTGCACGATGTAAGTATCTCTTTACCAAGTGGCGCTACACAAATACAAATAAAACATAAATTCAAATATCTTGGGATTGAGGTAACACGAAATGCAAAGAACTATATTGATTTGAATCTCAAACCATTGTTACTTAGGTTCAGGGGTAAATGTGAGCTGGACTTTTTATAGATAGGCAACTCCTATCCTCATATTGATTAGTGGTTCCAAATTAATAATAACTACTGCAGTAGGGAACAGACACAAAAGATACGCTCAGCATCTTTCCAAATAACTGCTCTGCTTTATTATGAAGCAATTGAAGGTTTTTATACACATGATTACGTAGGTCTCACATTAATAAATTTATAAATGTACGTTTATGGT
The DNA here is from genome assembly GCF_042186555.1 of Aquarana catesbeiana. NCBI lineage: Eukaryota > Metazoa > Chordata > Amphibia > Anura > Ranidae > Aquarana > Aquarana catesbeiana. Next base: position 340,143,946 of record NC_133330.1, on the reverse strand, counting down.
AACAAGGGGCGTAACATAGGCAGGCTAATTCTAATCAGGACTCCAAAGAATGCAAAGATGTACTGAAAACATTATTAGTGCCGTCTGCACAGTGAGGGCAGTGTGCAATACATACAAAATACAATACAATTATATATAGAACTTACAAATTTCCTTAACAAATGCCAAAGATCGTGCAAATTACCACTAACTGTGATTGGCAGAGCCAATCTCCTAAAGATGATTTGGTTCCCACAGTTATTGTATATTTTCCATAGCTGCCCCATTTGGATAACAATGTTTTGGTTCAGAAAGATAGAATCTCTTTTCCGCGAGCTTATATGGAAGAAAAAACACGCATAAAACAAACAAGTTTAATGCTAGCCAAAGAGGAAGGAGGACTTGCTATTCCACAACCTAAAAATTACTTTTTTGGCCAATCAATTACAGCAGTTTTATGGGTGGGTGGAAATTGTGGAGAATGATTCCATACAGGGATTATTATTGCCTTTATGTAAAGGAGACAAAAACCTTACAAATGGACAAAAAGTTTAGGTCGGGTAAACTGTTTTTTAGGGTATGGCAGGAAATGAACAATATTACTAATATCATGGGATATACCAATTATACCCCAATCTGGAAAAATGTGAACTGTGGGGAGCTGCAGAGGCTGGAGGGATTTGTGCTATGGCAGACGAAGGGATTGAGACTCAAGGAGCAACTGTTTGAAAATAATAGCCTTAAATCACGAGGAGGGCTACTGGACTTGAGATGGGTATGGTTTTTTTTTTTGTTTTTTTATTTTGTCTGTGGGGTTATTTTATGTAATGTAAAGGTTTGCTGTATCTGGACAATATGAATGTGAAATATGTTTGATGATTTGGGAGGGGGATGTTGAGAGTAGTGATCTAGGGGGATTTGTTTTGGGAGGGGGGGAGAAGATTTGTGCTGAAGTGGGGGGAGAAGATGTGTACTAGGAGAAGAAATTTTAGGGGTAGAGGATTTGTGCTAGGAGGAGTGAATTTTTTTTTTGGGGGGGGGGGGCATTTGAGCTAGGGGGATTCGGGGGATGGGGGGCACAGATTTGTGCTGAGAGCAAGGATTTCAGCATGGGGGGGTGGATTTGTACGGGGGGGGGGTTATGCTTAGGGGGTAAGCATGTAGATTAATGCTTAGTGTTTTGCTGACACATAATGCTCATACATCTTGGGGGGGGGGGGGGCAGGAGGGGAAACTACCCTGGGCACTGTGGTATCATGTAAGGTGGGGGGGCACCACAAGGCGATTGGGGGGGGGATTTGTGTTATGAGGGAGAATTTGGGGGGTGGCAGAGGATATGTATTGTTCTAGGGGGGGGAGATTTGTGGGGGGGGAGAGGTGCTAAGAGTGGTGATCTAGGGGGATTTGTGTTGGGAGGGGGATGGTGGGAAGAAGATTTTTGCTGAAGTGGGGGGTAGGGAGATGTGTACTACCCTGTTTCCCCGAAAATAACACCTAGCGTGATTGTCAGTGGTGGCTGCAATATAAGCCCTACCCCCCAAAAAAGCCCTAGTTAAAGTCCTTGTGGGCCTTATTTTCAGGGTAGGGCTTATTTTCGGGGAAACAGGATAGGGCTTATTTGGGGGGTAGGGCTTATATTGCAGCCATCACCGACAACCACGCTAGGTCTTATTTTTGGGGAAAAAGGGTAGGAGAAATTTTAGGGGTAGAGGATTTGTGCTAGGAGCTAGGAGGGGTGAATTGTTTATTATTTTTTTTATTATTGGGGAATGGGGGGCAAAGATTTGTGCTGAGAGGGGATATTTCAGCAGGGGGGCAGATTTGTCCTGGGAGGAGGGGGAATTTATGCTTGCGGGGGGTAAGCATGCAGATTAGTTCTCAGTGTTTTTTTTTGGGGGGGGGGGGGGGATTTTGCTGATACATCTTGGGGGGGGGGGGTTGCCATGTTTGCCCCTGGGGGCTCTAGGTGACATTGTCCCGGCACTGCCATCCCTTGGCCACTGCAGGCACATGGCGTTGTACATATGGAGAGGCACCCATGCCATGTTTAGTGATGGTACATCTCGCTGTACCTACATAGCGTATCATTTTTTGCTACACCTGGGAAATAAAGCCTCAAGTAAATGAAATGCACAAATATGAATGGTTATCATAGGGAATCATGGGGTACGACTTGACATGCGACTCTGATGTCCAAAGTCGCACAAGTGTAAAAGGGGCCTTAGCCAGAACTGAATAAAGCTGCCCCCCCCCCCGTTTAGCTGATGAGACCTGGGCCCATTACAACCTTTACTGCATTAGCTGGAGTTTGGCTTCAATCTGTTAGTGTATCTAAATCTGCTAGTACATCTAACACTCCCCTCCCCCCAGATCGACAATGCTGCTGCTCCCTTTGCTCCTTCATCCAGAGAGGGGGCGCTCTAATACAGGAGGTGTGTTACCGGCCAGATCACCAGGTGAAAACAAAGGGAAAAAATCGAATGATTGGTAAACTGCAATAGATTATATTTTTGGTTTTGGGTTTAATACCGCGTTTAAGGTGTGTAGCACATGCTTAAGGTAATAGTGTAAATGAAATAGTTACATAGTATTTTTACTATTAAAAAAAATAGTTACATAGTATTTTTACTGTTAAAAAAAATAGTTACATAGTAGCGCAGTGTTACTATACATATTAGTAAGGAGAGCTGTACTGAGCTGAAAAACAGCTACGGCTCTTTCTTAGGAAGTAGTGCCGCTTTTATGGAGCGAAAAACTCACTAACACCTTTGTTGCAGCAGCTGGCCCTTTAAATGAGCTATTATACCCCCTAGGCTGGTAGCAGAGGCTCCCAAATGCGTATTGGCTGCCAACATCCTCTGTAGCCTGTCCTGCTGACTCCTGATTGTCGGTAGGTAATGCACAGTCCAAAAACACCAAATCAAGGTAATTACCGCTCCAGGTGGTATCACTTGTGTTCACACCGTCCTAGTATGTAGAAGATGAAGGGTGCCGGCTCAGCAAAAGTCAATTGGCAGAAAATGGAGAAAGGACGGCCGCACTCCAAAAGAATGCCTTTATTGAATGAAGCTTGATCCATACATCAATCATATGATTAAGCGCCATTAATGGTGCGAAACGCGTCAGCTATCATCTGGACCGGTGTCTCTGATTGATGTATGGATCAAGCATCATGTAATAAAGGCATTATTTTGGTGTGCGGCCTTCCTTTCTCCATTTTCTGCCATTTGTTGGTAGTTAATGGTGAGCTGTCCATGACAGCTCAGTCACAATTCTGAGCGTCTCAAGAACATGACAGTGACGCATGTAAGCAGTGCTCTGGGGGTTAGGGCCCAAACGGTCTAGCGCAACATATATCGCTGTCATAAAGGGTTAACCGTTAGGCTGTTAAATTTGTCATTTTAACCACTTCAGCGCCCGGAACATTTACCCCCTTCATCATGTTGACCAGGCCATTTTTTGCGATACGGCGCTGCATTACTTTAACTGACAATTGCACGGTCGTGTGATGCTGTACCAAATCTCATTTTTTTCCCCCACAAATAGAGCTTTCTTTTGGTGGTATTTGATCACCTCTGCGTTTTTTATTTTGTTGCGCTATAAACAAAAAAAAGACTGAAAGTTTTTGGGAAAAAAAAAAACAATATTTTTTACTTTCTGCTATAAAACATATCCAATAAAAAAACTTAAAAAACAAAATGTCTTCATCAATTTAGGCCAATATGTATTCTGCTACATATTTTTGGTAAAAAAAATCCCAATAAGCGTCTATTGATTGGTTTGCGCAAAAGTTATAGCGTCTATAAACTAAGGGATATATTTTTTGAATTTTTTTGAATTTATTTATTTTTTTACCAATAATGGCGGCGATCAGCGACTTATAGCAGGACTGCGACATTGCAGCAGACAAATCGGACATCTAACTGACACTTTTGACACTTTTTTGGGGACCAGTGACACTAATACAGTGATCAGTGCGTAAAAAAATATGCACTGTCACTGTACTAATGACACTGGCAGGGAAGAGGTTAACATCAGGGGCGATCAAACAGTTAACCTCTTCATATCCGCGCTATTGCCAAATGACGGCAACAGCACGGACCTACATTGCCGGGACGATGTCTATTGACGTCGTTCCGTGAACGAGCGGCCTGCGCGCCCCCTGCCACCCCCTTACCACATGATCAGCTGTCAGCCAATGACAGCTGATCATGTGATGTAAACAGAGCCGGTGAAAGTTCCTCTCGGCAGATAAGGACCCCCATCTACTGCGCAGACGCAGCGCCTGCGGAGTAGGAACCGGCGGAAATAGCCGAAGCTAAATACAGAACAAATCAGCTGTACACGGCGCCTGTGAGGGGGCCCCTCGCGGGCTCGCTTCGCTCGCTGCGCTCGGCACTTTTTTATTCCCCCTCTAGGTCCACTTGGATGGAGGGGCTTCAGCCTGGACCTAGGGCGCAGGCGCCGTGTACAGCTGATTGAAGATTTTCATCTTCGGCTGTTTTCGGCGGCTCCTGGTCATTCGTACTGCGCAAGCGCAGCGCTTGCGCAGTACAGGGGGGAACTTATCCGCCGAGGGAACTTTCTCAGCAAGACACCGGTAATCGGCTATTTTTTCTCCTCGCGCTGACAGTGCGGCCGTGAGAGGGACATCAGTCCTGATCTGTGCCCCCTGCCAGTGCCGCCTACCAGTGCCCACCAGCATCACCCATCAGTGCCCACAGTGCCACCCATCAGCGCCCACAGTGCCACCCCTCAGCGCCCACAGTGCCACCCATCAGCGCCCACAATCAGTGCCACAACAACATTGCTGCACATCAGTGCCCCTCATCAGTGGTACCTATCAGTGCCCATCAGTGTCACCTACCAGTGCCCATCAGTGCCGCCCATCACTGCCTATTAGTGCCGCCCATCAGTACCCCCCATCAGTGGTACCTATCAGTGCCCATCAGTGCCACCTATCCATGCCACCCCTCCGTGGCACCCATCAGTGCCACCCATCAGCGCCCATCAATGGCCATCAGTACCGCCTTATCTGTCCCTATCAGTGGCGCCTTAACTGTGCCTATCCATGCCCATCAGTGCAGCCTATAAGTGCCCACCAGTGCCGCCTCATCAGCGCACATCAATGAAGGAGAAAAATTACCTGTTTGCAAAATTTTATAACAAACTATGAAACATGATTTTTTTTTTTTTTTTCCAAATTTTCCATTTTTTTTGTTTGTTTAGCAAAAAATAAAAATCCCAGCTGTGATTAAATACCACCAAAAGAAAGCTCTATTTGTGGGAAAAAAAATGATAAAAATTTCATTTGGGCACAGTGTAGCATGTCTGTGCAATTGTCATTCAAAGTGCGACAGCGCTGAGAGCTGAAAATTGGTCTGGGCAGGAGGGGGGTTTAAGTGCCCGGTAAGCAAGAGGTTAAATGTGTTCCTAGGGAGTGCTTGCTAACTCTGTGGGAGGTGCTTGTACTGTGGGGTAGGCAGAGATCCGTGCTCCTTCGTAGCAGGAAGACAGGATCACAGCCTTCCCTTGTTACAGAACAGCGATCTGCCTTGTTTACATAGTTCTACCTGTCTCCTGAACGATCGGCGGGACCCGCTGATTGGTTCCTGCTGTGTCCGCTCAAAGCGAGAGCGGGTCGACGGCGGCGCGTGTGTGTGTATGCCCCACACTCGGAGAAAGAATTCACATATGGGTACGTGATTTTTGCCCAGAGCGGCCGCCCCTGCCGCAGTAAATGTGAATGGGGCCGGTCTGCATGTGGTTAATGTCCTAAAATATTAATGTAAATTTTACGCATCAAATTGCAATGCAGCGTTACCTTAATGTATTATAGAATGATTGAGATATCATTTAACCACTTGACCTCCGGAAGGTTTTACCAGGCCATTTTTTGCTGTTCAGCAATGGTAATTGGGCGGTCATGCAAAACTGTACGCAAATGACATTTATATATTTTTTAATAAATAAACCAAAAAAGATTAAATTGTTTTATGTTATAAAACATATCAATAAAATCAAATTTCTTCATAAATTAAGGCCAAAATGTATTCTGCTACATGTCTTTGGTAGAATATACACTCACCGACCACTTTATTAGGTACACCTGTTCAATAGCTTGGTAACACAAATTGCTACTCAGCCAATCACATGGCAGCAACTCAATGCATTTAAGCATCTAGACGTGGTGAAGACGACTTTCTGAAGTTCGAACCGAGCATCACAATGGGGAAGAAACCACTTTAACCACTTAAGGACCGAGCCTCTTTCTGAGATTTGGTGTTTACAAGTTAAAAACTGTTTTGTTTTGTTTTTTGCTAGAAAATTACTTAGAACCCCCAAACATTATATATATTTTTTTCTAACATCCTAGAGAATAAAATGGCGGTCATTCTTACGGCCTTATGTCAAACCATATTTACAAGCGCCCTTTTTTTTGGAAAAAATACACTTTTTTTAATTAAAAATTAAGACAACAGTAAAGTTAGCCCAATGTTTTTTTTATATTGTGAAAGATAATGTTACTTCGAGTAAATTGATACCCAACATGTCATGCTGCAAGATTGCGCCCGCTCGTGGAATGTCGACAAACTTTTACCCTTAAAAATCTCCATAGGTGACATTTAAAAAATTCTACAGGTTGCATGTTTTGAGTTACAGAGGAGGTCTAGGGCTAGAATTATTGCTCTCACTCTACAGAACGTGGCGATATCTCACATGTGTGATTTGAACACCGTTTTCATATGCAGGCGCTTCTGCACGCGAGCTTGGCGGGACGGGGAGTGTTTTAAATTTTTGGGTTTTTTTTCTTATTTATTTTACCTTTTATTTTTTATTTTTACACTGTTCTTTTAAAAAAAATATAACCATCTCTCAGGTTTACAGAGAATGGTGGAAAAAGAGAAAATGTCCAGTGAGCGAAAATGCCTTGTTGATGGCAGAGGTCAGAGTAGAATGGGCAGACTGGTTCCAGATGATAGAAAGGCAACAGTAACTCAAATGACCACTCGTTACACCCAAGGTATGCAGAATACCATCTCTGAATGCACAACACATCCAACCTTGAAGCAGATGGGCTACAGCAGCAGAAGATCACACCGGGTGCCACTCCTGTCAGCTAAGAACAGGAAACTGAGGCTACAATTGGCACAGGATCACCAAAATTGGACAATAGAAGATTGGAAAAACGTTGCCTGGTCTGATGAGTCTGGATTTCAGCTGCGACATTCAGATGGTGGGGTCAGAATTTGGCGCATGGATCCATCCTGCCTTGTATCACCGGTTCAGGCTGGTGGTGGGGGTGTAATGGTGTGGGGGATGGGGTATCACTGGTTCAGGCTGGTGGTGGGGGTGTAATGGTGTGGGGGATGGGGTATCACCGGTTCAGGCTGGTGGTGGGGGTATAATGGTGTGGGGGATGGGGTATCACCGGTTCAGGCTGGTGGTGGGGGTATAATGGTGTGGGGGATGGGGTATCACCGGTTTAGGCTGGTGGTGGGGGTGTAATGGTGTGGGGGATGGGGTATCACCGGTTCAGGCTGGTGGTGGGGGTGTAATGGTGTGGGGGATGGGGTATCACCGGTTCAGGCTGGTGGTGGGGGTGTAATGGTGTGGGGGATGGGGTATCACCGGTTCAGGCTGGTGGTGGGGGTGTAATGGTGTGGGGGATGGGGTATCACCGGTTCAGGCTGGTGGTGGGGGTGTAATGGTGTGGGGGATGGGGTATCACCGGTTCAGGCTGGTGGTGGGGGTGTAATGGTGTGGGGGATGGGGTATCACCGGTTCAGGCTGGTGGTGGGGGTGTAATGGTGTGGGGGATGGGGTATCACCAGTTCAGGCTGGTGGTGGGGGTGTAATGGTGTGGGGGATGGGGTATCACCGGTTCAGGCTGGTGGTGGGGGTGTAATGGTGTGGGGGATGGGGTATTACCGGTTCAGGCTGGTGGTGGAGGTGTAATGGTGTGGGGGATGGGGTATCACTGGTTCAGGCTGGTGGTGGGGGTGTAATGGTCCCCATCTTCTGATGGCTCCTTCCAGCAGGATAATGCACCATGTCACAAAGCTCCAATCATCTCACCACTGGACAATGAGGTCCCTGTCCTCCAATGGCCTCCACACTCACCACATCTCATCCAATAGAGCACCTTTGGGATGTGGTGGAACGGGATAGCCGACAAATCTGCAGCAACTGCGTGATGTTATCAGGTCACTATGGAGCAAAATCTCTGAGGAATGTTTCCAACACCTTGTTGTGTCTATGCCACCAAGAATGAAGGAAAAAGGGGATCCAACCCGCTACTAGCAAGGGGGACCTAATAAAGGGAGTCAAACCCGGTACTGGCAAAAGGTACCTAATAAAGTGGCCGGTGAGTGTATAATGCCTAATTGCCAGCTTTTCCCTCCACTGAAAGGTGAATCTGATGGCTGTTACTCCTGTTTCACATGCAGCATTAATGTAGCAAGAAGTATATTACTTCCTGTGGAGACCGCATGGCTATATTTATGCTTTTTCAACCATACCACAGACCAGCTTTGGTGCCGTGACATTGAAGAACACAATGACCCTCAGAATGCAGACAAATATTCACTGGCCTGGAAGATTGTTTGTTTCTGGGCTCTGAACCTGTAGTGTACTACTCCACACCCAGCCAAATTATATATCCAAAAAGGCATGGTATCAGTCTTTGTTCTGTAAGTTTCGAATCCACTCTGTATATTTATGTTTTCTGAAAGTGGTGCATCCTTGGAGCTAAGTGAAAGATGAATTCATTAAAAATCTGAATGATAGGAATCTGTTTGTAGAAAAACATCTCAGCATTTGCACAGCCAATGCAAATAATCCCCGTAATATATGTCTAATATGTTTATTTCCTATGATCATCAGCTCCATCTAGTGGTTGTAACGTGGTACTATCACGTACCTGGTTGCAGAGCCTGATACGATGAGGAAGACCTTTCTTACACTCTGACTCTGTGCTCCTGATAGTATAAACAGGAGGCGCAGGAGTACAGAGTGGCACGAGTGCCTGTAAGTCTTGCTAGCAGCAGGGCAGGTATCCACGCCAGGCAGGTGAAGTCGTCGGAAGGCTCCAGTTATCAGGCGAGCTGGTAGGAAGCAGACTAAGGCAGGCTGGCACTGGTGACAGTGAGCAGCTGAGACGGTGGCTGGTAGCAGGCTGTAGGTCAGCCAGAACAACAGGGTGGTAGGCTGGTACTGGTGATAGTGGGCAGCTGAGATGGTTGCTGGTATCAGGCTGTAGGTCACCCAGAACAACAGGGTGGTAGGCAGGCGCTGGTAATAGTGGGCAGCTGAGACGGTTGCTGGTATCAGGCTGTAGGTCACCCAGAACAACAGGGTGGTAGGCAGGTACTGGTGATAGTGGGCAGCTGAGACGTTTGCTGGTATCAGGCTGTAGGTCACCCCAGAACAACAGGGTGGTAGGCTGGTACTGGTGATAGAGGGCAGCTGAGACGGTTGCTGGTAGCAGGCTGTAGGTCACCCAGAACAACAGGGTGGTAGGCTGGTACTGGTGATAGAGGGCAGCTGAGACGGTTGCTGGTAGCAGGCTGTAGGTCACCCAGAACAACAGGGTGGTAGGCTGGTACTGGTGATAGTGGGCAGCTGAGACGGTTGCTGGTATCAGGCTGTAGGTCACCCAGAACAACAGGGTGGTAGGCAGGTACTGGTAATAGTGGGCAGCTGAGACGGTTGCTGGTATCAGGCTGTAGGTCACCCAGAACAACAGGGTGGTAGGCAGGTACTGGTGATAGTGGGCAGCTGAGACAGTTGCTGGTATCAGGCTGTAGGTCACCCCAGAACAACAGGGTGGTAGGCAGGTACTGGTGACAGCAGGCAAAGTAGCAGAGTCAGGCAGGCCGGGTCATACACAGACAGGATCTGATCAGGTACAGGGCACAGGCAGGAACGTGGTCAGGAAACAATCCGGGTCTGGAACCGATCAGTGAAGCAGGAGGCAATGTAGCACACAGAAGCAGAGGTCAGGGGACAGGCCGAGGTCAGTGCAGGCGGAGTTCAGAGAGTAGTCAAGACAAGCCAGGTCAGCAACTGCAATCAGGATACAGGATACACAGGAGGCTGAAGACAAAGCAGCCCTGATCCTGAGCACTGCCCCAGTTTAAATAGCCTGTTTGGCGCTAGCATCTGTCACAAGTGCACACGAGCGCCAACGCACACGGATATGCACGCTCACATAGGTGCACGCACGGGTATGCACATTAGCAAGTGCCCAATTTCTGTGAGCACGAAAAGGGAACATGTATTAGCCTGTGTACAGAAGTTCGCCTAGAGGAGCCATCTTGTTTATTGGCATGCCCTTCCTTAAGGGTACTTTCTGGATTGAGGTATTTCAGGAAAATACTGCTTTATGGCCACTAGATGGATCTGACAATCATAGAAAAAAAAAATATATTGGACACATTATTTTTGCGGCTGTGACACTTGCACAGCATATATTTTTATAAATACGGTAGTTTAAATCAGTCACCAACATGCTCCTTTGGTGAATTGAAGGAGGAGAAAGAGAGGGGGTCTATTTAAGAAAATGGGGGACTCTTTGACACACAAAGCGCCTTACAAAAACCAGTGATAGTTAATTGCTTTGTTAATTTCTGGTTCTTCATTTGATTTTGATTGGTGCATCCACCTACACTCACTCATTCTATCCCAACCCCCTCCCTTCTTATTTCTGTTGACCCGATCCAACACAAATAAATTGAGTTTGTCGGTTCTACTGCCACTTGTAACGAACGCATGCCTCACTACCAATACCTAGAGATACCTGAAACATTTTTTGTGTCTTAAATAATAGTTTGTTGAGTAAAGAAAGCAGAATACATTACAGGGCAATACACAATACTGAGTACAAGTGTGTAAGAAGGTCTTTGCCATTAGCTGAAGTTGGCCCCAAACGCCGAACACTCCGCCCTGTTGAGCCCCAACGCATGCCAGAGGCTTCCACATGATGTTCCCGGCCGTTGACCTTTATATCCCCAAGGAAGGAATGTCCTCACATGAAATAAGGTTGCTGCACTTTACTGATGGTACTTAGGAAATGGCATAAACAGCCACATCACATCGACATATATTCCAGGGTCACTTGAAAATACATAGTCGATCACCTTTAGTGGAAGGCCCGCGGCAGTCACATGTGAAAGCATTATGTAGCACTTTTAAGCAGCCATCTCCCTCTAACAGTCTCTCCTTCTACCCGGGGTCATTAGTACTCACAGGATTGGGAACTCTGTAGTCACCTCCTTCATAGGTACACCTGTCCCGGGACCCTCCTGGGGAATATGCTCACTCAGGGGACTCTTGGCCTGGCCTAAAAGGCTTTTTGCAACCCACCCTAGCCCCCTCCTCTATAAGGGTTAGGAAGTCTACAGCCGGCTCTCTGGGATGCAGGTCTACTCTTCCCTGGCCTCCAGCCCTGCCCAGGGCCATCTGTAATGGTGTGCGGGTGTTGGACTCCTCCCAACCTTGCTTATATGTGGGTGCTGGCTCACCCATGACATCACTGCAGGAGGGCTCTAACTAAGGCCCCTTTCACACTGGGGCGGTTTGCAGGCGTTATTGCGCTAAAAATACCGCCTGCAAACCGCACCAAAACAGCCTCCGCTGTTTGTTCAGTGTGAAAGCCCGAGGGCTTTCACACTGAAGTGGTGCGCTGGCAGGAGAAGAAAAAATCTCCTGCGAGACGCATCTTTGGAGTGGTGAAGGAGCGGTGTATTCACCGCTCCTAAACTGCTCCTGCCCATTGAAATCAATGGGACAGCGCGGCTATACCGCGGCAATACCGCGGCTATAGCCGCGCTATACGAGGGGTTTTAACCCTTTTTCAGCTGCCAGCGGGGGGTTAAAACCGCACCGCTAGCGGCCGAATACCGCGGTAAAACAGCGCTAAAAATAGCGCTGTTTTACCGCCGGCGCCCCCTACCGCCCCAGTGTGAAAGGGGCCTTAAAGAGGCCAACCACTTGATAACACTGTCTGCTGTAAACAGACACTATTCTGGTAAAGGGTCACCTAGTGGCAGACTAGCTAGCTACACCTGCCTACAATTACTGGGGTAGCGTACTACAAGACAGTGCCATAACCACCACAGTATTACAGCTGAATATACATCTGTATGGAACCGTATACTCAACAAATAATAGAGAAAAACCTATTTCCCAATAAACAATCCTATATTGTCTACCATCATGCACCCAAACCGAGAAAGAAGGAGGTGCAAAGGCAAAGCCAAGGCAACAGCCAGGGCCCCAGTAAGCACACCAAGGGAGAACAGAAATTAAGAATGGAGAATAAGGCTCTCCAGTCCTATGCGCCAAAATATTCTATGTGTACAGGAACTCCTAATTTTGTCATATCCAGGAGGACAACCCCTGTGTGTATGTGGGCGGGGCTTAAGGTGCCCTTGCGGGGACACCATGGAACTGCGCTCTTTAATGTCTAAATGGTTAAATCCGCAATGAGTCCTTGCAAGGCAAGAGTTCATATTTGGCAGTAAATCCATAAGAGGTAGCAAGTAATCCCTTCCATGATCCTAAGTCCATGATCTGGTAATGATTATCCATAGTCAGTGAGTCCATGATGGGCAGATATAAGTCCATAAAGATCCATAGGTTCCAGACCCCACTGGGAACCCTGACTGGGCCTCTTACCACCCCCCCCCCCCCCCCTCCCTGCTATCCCCCAAAGGGGGTGAGTGACTCTGATAGAGTAACAACTACATTTTGGCAGTCTTTCCCTGGACCGACTTGTAGGGCACACAATGAGCCCTTATTTATATGGTATGACCTGCAGGGGATGGTAACCTTCTGAAAAAAAAATGCGTACGGCAGCATTAACCCTTCCTTCTTAGAAACCACCAGCTCAGCAGGCCAACCTGGGGACACGGTGCAATATTTACATTGTAATAATTTCCAATATAATTTACCTAGTTAACCTGAGGGCATGAACACAGCAAACGAAAATGGTTAACCCTTCAGAACCCTCTTGGAAGCACCTGCTTACATGCATACACTATTTTTTTTTTAAAAGGGTAAGCCACCGCTTGGATACTTCATTCATTGGGATGGCCTAGTAGAGGTAGAAGACAACCAGCAAAGAATTACCATTTTATGAGCTTGAAAGAAACTCACGAAGGAGTACAATCTTCACGAGTGGTAGCAGTAAATCTTGCAAAACACACACCATAGATACCTGAAATTCCATCATAAAAATTATTTAATAACCTGGTTTTAACATTGATTTGGTTCTATTGATATAGTACATTGTACAATCAATAACTATTGTACCATTGTATTCACTGGTCACCAGGCTGTCCTTGCTCTTTTCTGTTCAATAATTTTTATTGAACCATTTAACACATTTACATAGTTAGTGAGGCCAACTGTGGACATCCATGGCTGAAGAAGGTTGAGGTACATTAGGCCTTTGGGGTCCAATTAGTTCTACATTGTTACAGTTTCTGGAGGTTATGGAGTGCAACTAAGAAAATTGTCCCACAGATTACTAGGGTCACCTAGTGGCAGACTAGCTAGCTACACCTGCCTACAATTACTGGGGTAGCGTACTACAAGACAGTGCCATAACCACCACAGTATTACAGCTGAATATACATCTGTATGGAACCGTATACTCAACAAATAATAGAGAAAAACCTATTTCCCAATAAACAATCCTATATTGTCTACCATCATGCACCCAAACCGAGAAAGAAGGAGGTGCAAAGGCAAAGCCAAGGCAACAGCCAGGGCCCCAGTAAGCACACCAAGGGAGAACAGAAATTAAGAATGGAGAATAAGGCTCTCCAGTCCTATGCGCCAAAATATTCTATGTGTACAGGAACTCCTAATTTTGTCATATCCAGGAGGACAACCCCTGTGTGTATGTGGGCGGGGCTTAAGGTGCCCTTGCGGGGACACCATGGAACTGCGCTCTTTAATGTCTAAATGGTTAAATCCGCAATGAGTCCTTGCAAGGCAAGAGTTCATATTTGGCAGTAAATCCATAAGAGGTAGCAAGTAATCCCTTCCATGATCCTAAGTCCATGATCTGGTAATGATTATCCATAGTCAGTGAGTCCATGATGGGCAGATATAAGTCCATAAAGATCCATAGGTTCCAGACCCCACTGGGAACCCTGACTGGGCCTCTTACCACCCCCCCCCCCCTCCCTGCTATCCCCCAAAGGGGGTGAGTGACTCTGATAGAGTAACAACTACATTTTGGCAGTCTTTCCCTGGACCGACTTGTAGGGCACACAATGAGCCCTTATTTATATGGTATGACCTGCAGGGGATGGTAACCTTCTGAAAAAAAAATGCGTACGGCAGCATTAACCCTTCCTTCTTAGAAACCACCAGCTCAGCAGGCCAACCTGGGGACATGGTGCAATATTTACATTGTAATAATTTCCAATATAATTTACCTAGTTAACCTGAGGGCATGAACACAGCAAACGAAAATGGTTAACCCTTCAGAACCCTCTTGGAAGCACCTGCTTACATGCATACACTATTTTTTTTTTAAAAGGGTAAGCCACCGCTTGGATACTTCATTCATTGGGATGGCCTAGTAGAGGTAGAAGACAACCAGCAAAGAATTACCATTTTATGAGCTTGAAAGAAACTCACGAAGGAGTACAATCTTCACGAGTGGTAGCAGTAAATCTTGCAAAACACACACCATAGATACCTGAAATTCCATCACAAAAATTATTTAATAACCTGGTTTTAACATTGATTTGGTTCTATTGATATAGTACATTGTACAATCAATAACTATTGTACCATTGTATTCACTGGTCACCAGGCTGTCCTTGCTCTTTTCTGTTCAATAATTTTTATTGAACCATTTAACACATTTACATAGTTAGTGAGGCCAACTGTGGACATCCATGGCTGAAGAAGGTTGAGGTACATTAGGCCTTTGGGGTCCAATTAGTTCTACATTGTTACAGTTTCTGGAGGTTATGGAGTGCAACTAAGAAAATTGTCCCACAGATTACATAGTGGGCGAGAAGAAGTGAAGGAACCAAGCTTTAGGTTAGAAAGTTGAGAAAGGGAAAGGGTTTGGGGAAGGGGATTCTATGGTTGGGGAAACATTCCAAGCTATCAAAATCAATTGAAGGTTCAGCTTCATAGGTTCAGAGATGTAGGAAGTGACAGTCCAAGTCTGAGGGTAGTTATATGTTGAATCCATGGGGATCATATTTTCGCAAAAAGATGGCCTCTTTCGTTCAATTTAGCAATTAGTTTATCATTGATCATCATCCATGATGCTCTTGATTTAACCTTCTGTGGGTTTAAAGTTGCGTATTTCCTTACTTTTGCTATGGTTTGTTTAGTTGTGGTAATGAGGAAAGTCTTAGCTGATTTTAAATATGTGTGGTCCCCTCTGGCTCTTTACAGTGTAAAGAACCAGAGGGGAGGGAACCATCACCATCTCACGTGAGATGGTGATGAAAGAGCGTGTTTAATATTTGGTAGGCGTGGGACCATAGTATACGTACCACTGAGCATGTCCTCCATATGAGGTAGAAGGTGCCATGGGGAGGAATCGGAGGAAAACTTTGACTATGTAGAATGGCACCAATGAAAAAGCAGAGCTAGGTAATAGCGCTGGAGATTTTGGTCAAGATAATGTTCAGATGGTACTACACCCCACCAAGAATTGCGAAATACCTTCCTACCTACTCTGAGCGATGCTTCCAGGGCTGTGCAGAGATAGGCAATTTAAAGCATATTTTGTGGACGTGCCCCAAGGTTAAACGTCTATGGATTTATATCTATGCCAACGTCTATACGGTACTGTACCTGAACATATGCTCTATTACACAAGCCAATACCGGATATAACGAAAAAACAGCACATATTAGTTACCCTCATTTTTATGGCCACAAAGAAGACCAACGCAAAGGCAAGGAAGACTCCCCTTTCTTTTGTTTGACGAGGTGAAACACAGGGTACATGGTATGCTTGTAAATAAGAAATTAACAGTGATCCTTACGAATAGGGATGAGCCGAACACCCCCGGTTTGGTTTGCCCGAGAACATGCGAACAGGCAATAAATTTGTGCGAACATGCCAACCCCATTAAAGTCTATGGGACACGAACATTAAAAATCCAAAGTACTAATTTTAAAGGCTTATGTGCAAGTTATTGCCCTAAAAAGTGTATAGGGACCTGGGTACTGCCCCAGGGGACATGTATCAATGCAAAAAAAATTTTTTAAATGACCTTCAGGTCTGGTATGGATTTTAAGGGGAACTTCACGCCAAAAGTTTTTATAAAAATTGGCATGGGGGCCCCTCAAAATCCATACCAGACCCTTATCCGAGCATGCAGCCTGGAGGACAGGTTAGGGGGGGGGCAAGCTGGCGCCCCCCTCCTGAACCATACCAGGCCACATGCCCTCAACATGGGGAGGGTGCTTTGGAGTCCCCCCAAAGCACCTTGTCCCCATGTTGATGGGGACAAGGGCCCCAACCCCACAACCCTTGCCTGGTGGTTGTGGGGGTCTGCGGGCGGGGGGCTTATCGGAATCTGGAAGCCCCCTTTAACAAGGGGTCCCCCAGATCCCGGCTCCCTCCCCCCATGGGTATAAAAAATAGATTAAAAAAATGACCCCGGATGACCCCGCCCCCTGACGGCACATGACGTCACTGCGTGGCCCTGCCCTTGCCTATATAACAGCTGTCACAACGAAAAGACAGCAGTCGTGGGACGCCTACTATCGAGGCGGGACTTTTTTTTCCTTCTATTTTTCGGCTCTGTCGGGCGGCGTGATTGAAGATGGATGGACATCGCTGGACACTTTTTTTTTTACAATTTTTACAATGTACCCCATACCTATTCACATAGGGGGGCCAGGATCTGAGGGCCCCTTGTTAAAGGGGGCTTCCGTATTCTGATAAGCCCCCGCCCGGAGACCCCCAAAACCACCGAGGCACACAAATTTGCTGCGAACGCCCCATAATTTTCGGCGAACACCCGATGTTCCAGTCGAACTTACGTTCGACACGAACCGCGGAACCATCCCTGCTTATGAACATGAATGAGAATTTTTTTCATATTCGGCAGCCCTGGCTTGATCAGTTCCCGTCAATGAGTCCACCAATGCGTTTTCTGGACTTATAAGGCGTTACCTGGGCTTATCCAAGCTGGTCACAGAGGAATTCTGTTCTCTGCCCTACTGACCCTCTCCTCCTCTCTTTCTCTTCTTACTTAGTAATTTCTCCCCTTTTTCTCTCTCTGGTGCCCTCCTTGGCACTACCTACTGCTACTGACCCAAACCACCACGTGATCTGTTAGTTCTCCTGTGTTTTAATTTCTCCACAAACTATACACTCTAATTCTACACTGGGCTAAATTTGGCCTCCCATATGAGATGGCCCCGTTAGTAGCTCCATGGAGCTTTGGCTCTGCCTTTTGGCCCCGTGGAACACAGGTTGAACCCTGGTGCTGACCATCATTTTGGTTTAAGTCAACAACTTTCTATGGTGTACCTTTTCTGGGTATGTATTTACTTTAGGTGCTATTTGTTTCATCCTTCCTGTGGAGCAAACTATTTCATTGAGAATTTATCTCTGGAATGACCTTCTGTTTATTGTTTACATGAGACCAACCTGACTGTTACGTAGAGGGTTTTGCTCACTGTTATTGTCAATTCATATACCTGTTGCCTGTTCTCTATTTTTATTGTCAGAAAACTCTTTTTTAATAAAAACCTTGTAAAAGAGAGAGCAGAGCAAGATTGTAAAAGAGAAAGCAGAGCAACCTGTACTAAATTTTGCAATTGCTGGGTCTCCTCTGTCAGTGTTTTTGAGTATATGGGTTTCCATGTGTTGGCTTATAAAACAATTGTAGCTAATTTCACGTTCTCCTGTCCTAATTATTGTCTGTTGTTGGTTTTCTTCTCATTCTTTCTTCCGCTTAACTACTTACCTACATTTTTTTTGAGCTTACAGCTTCACAACCTCATATACACTCTTTGTCTCATTGACCGCTCCTCTGCCTCCTTCTCGAAATATTATCTATGTCACAGTTCCACCAAATTCAGAGGTACATCCCATATAGAATGCTTTTTTTTTATCAGTATCACTGCTAATCTTTCAAAGTAGTGATACCAGCTGTGTGTTTTCTGTATGGGGTAGTGTAGCATACCTTGACGGGGAGCCTGAAATGATGAGGTCTTTCCTACTGCTACAGTCCAAGCGTCCCTGGGTAGTGGGACAGAGAGTGCAGGGATAAAGGAGTGGTATGAGTGCCTGTGGTTGGTGATGCCACTGATGTCGCTGGAATTCCTGAGCACTGTCCTCACATGGTTGGAGGTGACAGAAGATGCTGGTCACCACTAAGAAGAGGACAGGAACAAGGGTCAGCAAATGTCAGACGAGTCGGTACCAATACGACAGGCAGGAATGAAGAAAGGGACAGGCCAGGTCAGGACAGCATCTTGTGGGCAGGAATCATAGTCCAGGCACAAGCCAGGGGCCAATACAGGAACAGGTAAGCAGAAAGAAGAGAACCACAGAAGACGCAGGGAACAAGCCGGGGCAGACATCAGGTGCAGAATTTTGAGTCACAGGATACAGCTGAAGGTCTCCCAGCACTGGAGCCTAGCAGGTCCTAGCCTTAAATCGCTTAATTTGATCACAGTGACATACGTCACAATACACAGACGCACCTGAGAATTCTGTGAGCAGAATTATGCACATACACATGTCCAGGTGCTTGCTCTGGGATCCGGCTATGCAAGCTGCCTTGACCTTCCTAATAGGAAATGTACAGTTTCCTATACCTCATTGTTGCATATTCTGACATCTAAGAAAGGATATTGTATCCTTATCCGGACTATAGATTCAATTAACAAAGCTTTAACACAAAGGCTTAGGCACTCTTATTTCAGCCACTTGACATGTCTTTCTTCCTTTCATTTTTTTCTCTTTGCCCAAAAATAACTGTCACTTTTTTACATACGGATACTTATCCTGGTGTGTAAGTTTTGTGAATTGAGCCTATTGTGTAAATTATTATTACTATACAAAATAAAGGGAGATAGTACAGTTAGGCATCATGCACATGGAAAATTAGCAGCTTCTGCTTGCTTAAGTGTAAAAACTCCTGACACTCCTCCTCCTTTCCTGGGCCCAGGTGGGCGCCATGTGCTGTGCACAGTCTCCAATACAAGTTAAAGGCCGCATGAGACCATGCATGGGTAAATGCTGATTGCTTCTGCATTGGTGTTTACTGTTTACCCATGCATGCATGCACAGCGTTTCTCCTGAATGCGCCACTTTTGTGAGCATGGCCGCGTACAGCCATTCACTTGTATTGCCGGATGTATGCAGCACATGCGGCTTTCCAGAGGCAGGAAACTGACAATATTTTAGTCTTCAGCATACGGGTGTCACTAAACATTTGTGTGCACGAGGCCTTACAATCCAAGACAGGAGGGTTAGGAGGGCCCTGCTCCCTGGAGCTTACAATCTAAAGAAAAGGGCAAGTGATACAAAAGGTAGTAACTGTATGGGGATCACTAGAGGGATCACCAGCAAGAGGAAGGGGGCCCTTGTACCTTTGTATAGATCTTTATATCACTAGAGGGATCACCGGCAGGAGGAAGGAGATCCTGATTCCTCTATATAGATCTTTGTATCACTAGAGGGATCACCGGCAGGAGGAAGGAGGTCCTGATTCTTCTATATAGATCTTTATATCGCTAGAGGGATCACCAGCAGCAGGAAGGCGATCCTATTTCCTCTATATAGATCTTTATATCACTAGTGGGATCGCCAGCAGCAGGAAGGAGGTTCTGATTCCTCTATATAGATCTTTATATCACTAGAGGGATCACCAGCAGCAGGAAGGAGATCCTATTTCCTCTATATAGATCTTTATATCACTAGAGGGGTCACCAGCAGGAGGAAGGAGATCCTGATTCCTCTATATAGATCTTTATATCACTAGAGGGATCACCAGCAGGAGTAAGGAGGTCCTGATTCCTCTATATAGATCTTTATATCACTAGTGGGATCGCCAGCAGCAGGAAGGAGGTCCTATTTCCTCTATATAGATCTTTATATCACTAGAGGTGCACCAGCAGGAGGAAGGAGGTCCTGATTCCTCTATATAGATTTTTGTATCACTAGAAGGATCACAAGCAAGAGGAAGGAGGTCCTTATACCTTTATATAGATCTTTATATCATTGGAGGGATCACCAGCAGAATGAAGGAGATCCTAATTCCTCTATATAGGTAGTAACTGTATAGGGATGAATCTAAGATTGTACATATTTAACAAGGTTGTAAATACGTTCTACTTCCAGTATGTACCAGAACACAGAATGTACAATATGTACCAGACCACAGAATGTACAATATGTACCAGACCACAGAAAGAATATATCATCTATGTACCTGAGCCATGTTAATACAAGGCACAGGTACATAGACAGGTCATCTCTGCCCACACCTCTCATCCTCCCACACCCCCTGTACAGGTTTGCAAAGGATGGCGCACGAGTAGTGCCCATTACAAAACTCTGCATCGGGAGGAAGTAGAAACTGTTAAAGGAAGATTTTTTTTATACATGCAGAAAATCAAGTAGTGCCCGCTACAAAAAAACTGTGATTTGGGCACAGAGATATCCTGTTTATTTCCTCACCGGCCATGCTTCTTTTATGAGGGGTATAGAAGAGTACAAGGCCTCCAGATCCACACATTTATCAGATAAATCCAGTGGGGGTGTCTTTGACAGATGATGGAAGTCAACATAGATACCTATCTTCTCGTTTAGCGATTCCTGGCCTGGTCTGCCTGGTGGATTTTTTGCATTGCCATGTAATTTGGGTATAGGATAGAACACTAGGATTCTTGGGTGGAGCACTTTTCAAAATTCTGCCGTCATTTTATTAGGGACCTCCTTTTCAAGAGCGGCAACAATTAATTAAAGCATTTTTTGCTGCAATTTTCTCGTCCTTTCTGTTCTGTTTCTTGCTGATCCAAGGCAAACTATACCTTGTGTGTGCAGCAACCTAAATGGCACCCAAGGGTGCTGCAGCACACTGGTTGAGAAATGCTGAGCTACTGTAGAATTTTGTTGACTACATTCTTATAGTCTTCATTCAACTCATTAACACAACGTTTCCACCTGTCTTTGGGAGAATTTTAGAAAAGTTGGTTCGCATGATTTCCATACTCAGTTTTTTCACAAAGGTCGCTATCATTGCATTTTGGGACAATGGTGGAAACATTGCTGAACTTCTTCAACTTATGTTCCTTACTGTTGTGTGTCTCATCCATTGACCCAAAGTCCAAATCATCTTCACCTGAAATATTGACCTTCCTGACATCACCCAATGTGCCCTGCAGGAGGATCCCTGTATGTATAACCAACAGAATAAAGGAGATGCCTTTATTTAGATCTTTGGTTATTGCTAGAGGGATCATCAGCAGGAGAAAGGAGGTCCTGATACCCCTGTATAGATATTTATATTACTAGAGGGATCACCAGCAGGAAGATGGAGGTCCTAATTACTCTATATAGATCTTTATATCACTAGAGGGATCACCAGCAGGAGGAAGAAGGTCCTGATTCTGCTCTATAGATCTTTATATCACTAGAGGGATCACCAGCAGGGGGAAGGAGGTCCTGATTCCTCTATATAGATCTTTATATCACTAGAGGGGTCACCAGCAGGAGGAAGCAGATCCTGATTCTTCCATATGGATCTTTATATCATATAGATCTTTATATCAATAGAGGGGTCACCAGCAGGAGAAAGGAGGTTCTGATTCCTCTATATAGAGCTTTATATCACTAGAGGTATCCCCAGCAGAAGGAAGGAGGTTTGGATTCCTCTATATAGATTTTTATATTACTAGAGGGATCACCAGCAGGAGGAAGGAGGTTCTGATTCCTCTATATAGATCTTTATATCACTAGAGGGATCACCAGCAGGATGGAGGAGGTCCTGATCCCTCTATATAGATCTTTATATCGCTAGAGGGATCATCAGCAGAAGAAATGAGGTCCTGAGTCCTCTATATAGAGGTTTATATCACTAGAGGGGATCACCAGCAGGAGGAAGGAGGTCCTGATTCCTCTATATAGATCTTTATATCACTAGAGGGATCACCAGCAGGAGGAAGGAGGTCCTGATTCCTCTATATAGATCTTTAGTTATCACTAGAGGGGTCACGAGCAGGAGGAATCAGAAAAACAGGAAACTGTTTTTTTTTTTTTTTAAACTGTTAAATCGATGGGTTTAGTTCCGCTTTAATCTCAGCATAACTGACCACAGACAGGACTGGGATGGGTAGACTGCGGAGTTTCCCAGCACCGATGCAATAGAAGGATGGAATATAAAACAGATATACAAAAAATCTCAGCGTGGAGGAGCGGAGTCTGAGGTTCTGGGTGCTAGGGACCTATTTAAGACCCTGGGGGCAGTAGTCAGGTAGACAAGGTTGTGTAGACCGGCAGAGCTGGGAAGCAGTTAATGTGCAGCCAGCACAGCCGGTCCCACCTCCTAATCCCAGCACTGCACACACACAAGTCCCTGTCCACTATAAGACACAAAGGAGCTTATTGACAAGGAATTTCATTAGAGCTCGGCCTGCACCATACAGCCTGGCGGATTAACCCTGTATGCTGTGCGCTGATCTGCCAGGACACCGGCACTTAGGAAACGCACATGTAGGAGGAAGACAGTGCTTGGCCTGGTTTTCCAGGGACGGTGTAAAATTGAATATCCATAGATCTATCTATCTATCTATCTATCTATCTATCTATCTATCTATCTATCTATCTATCTACAGTCAGGACCATAAATATTGGGACATCTACACAATTCTAATCTTTTTGGCTCTATACACCAACACAATGGATTTGAAATGAAACGAACAAGATGTGCTTTAACTGCAGACTTTCAGCTTTAATTTGAGGGTATTTATGTTCAAGTCAGGTGAACGGTGTATCTCTTGTCATGTTGCAGAGTTGTGTTGTCTATTGGCAATTTAAATCACACTACTAGCAATAGCATCCGCCATGCCGAAGCCTGGACTAACCAAAAATAGCCGCGGTCACATGGCCATCAATTTAGGACACACCTCATACCGTATAAAAACCGGATGGTGTGGCAGGATGGCACTGCTCCAGATGACGTCCCATTGACGAAACGTGCAGGGCGGGACTATACAGCGTCATTGCATCACTTCCGGTTTCGAGCCGTGGAGCGCAGATTGCTCTAGCTTCCTGTTTTTAAACACTGTTTTCGCTTTTAATGATTTTTATTAAATGTGAGTACCCATCAGTATTGTTAATAAATTTTTGGATATTTGTACGGTATCACACTATGGAGTCTCTTTCCTCTCTACATGTAGGCAACATCTAAGAGGTTAACAGTGAGGAGACCACCTACATCGCAGAGGACTTGGAGGATACAGGACAGGAAGTTTCCTCCCACTCCACAGGCTACACAGTGGCTCATACTGTGAAGGTGAAATACCTCCTTGTGGGGTGAATAATAGCGGTGAGTGCGTTTCTTATGGGGCACTGTTTTCCAAGAAGCACAGAACAATTTGAAGGAGCACATGTCACTTTCTTGGACTTTTTTTTATACACCAGGGTTTAAGGACGGTATATGCATATTTCTGAACCCAGTTTCACAGCAGCAATATACACCAGTCATATATGTTGGATTTTTTTTGCACAGAAATGTCGTTTTGAATTGCAGGTTTTGCACAGGATTGTGTTTATTTTATTTTATTTTCGTTTGAACATAACAATATGTATTATATATAAGCGGTTAGGAAGTTTTACACTGTAGGATTTTTTTGTGGATTTTTGTGAACATACAAATATTTATTTTCTGCACTTTTATTGTCACTTTTTGCACTAAATGCACCCGTGACACACAGCCCTCAAGTATTTAGAGGTTGTAGGTCACCTCTTAATAAGAGCAGCGCCATACCTATCCCCTCTTTTTCACACTGTCCACTGTCCTACTGACGCCAATCCCTACTGACACTGTCTATTGTTCTACTGACACTGTCAGTATATATACACACATGCACACACACGCATATGTGTTTGAGCTTTGGGGTGCACACACTAATGCAATAGGCTGTGCACACCTATGTCCTCTCCAAAGGTGCCACTCATGGGGCAATGCAGAGGCGCGATTGGTCACTGTCTGTGTCTACCGGATAAAGCCGATGACTGATCAATGTACTGGCTCGCTGCCAGTACCATGTGACCGCTGTGACCAATCACAGCCGGTCACATGACAGTTGTAAACAATGGATGGTTTCCTTTCATGTAATCCATTGTGTAGAATTTTGTTGCTAGCTGTGATTGGTCAGTGTGATCACATGGTACAATGTTGTACAGTGTTACTATGGTAACATTATAGCGCTCTGGTCACAGTGTGTTAAAAAAATCATTAAAAAAATGGAAAAAAATGCATATATTATATATACCGTATATAGAATTTTTTTCGAACTGCCACCAGTCAGTGTTCCTGATCACCACCACACCATTTATATGATAACGCTGTACTGCACTGGTGACAGTATGTAAAATAAAAAAAAAAAAAGTGATTTTTTTTTTTTTCATTACTCAATTTTCCAAAAAATTATGACAAAAAATTACAACTTCAAAAAACTCGCCATGCCTCTTACTAAATACTTTGGACTGTCTACTTTCCAAAAAGGAGTCATTTGGCATTGACATTTTTTGGGCCTCAAGAAATGAGATAGTCCGTTAGTACATCAGGATCGATCGATTTTCAGATACAATAAAACCTTGGATTGCGAGCAGAATTCGTTCCGGAAACATGCTTGTAATCCAAAGCACTTGTCTATCAAAGCAAATTTCCATATAAGAAATAATGGAAACTCAGATGATTCGTTCCACAACCATTTTTTCATAGGTCCTTCCGTTTAAAGTCCATATAAAAAGATTATAGCAATGTGAAAGGTTGCATAACCATAAAATTTTCTTCCACAAATGGAAGCCTCCAGAAGGGGATTAGAAGCAAAATCCAGCAGGAGCCCCCGAGTATAAAGGGAAGAGGCGCCTCTAAGTGTAGCAATACGGTTACATTTAATGAACGTACAACATTTAGCAACTCACATGGTTGATTAAAAAAGGGAAACATCTAAGTATGCAGGCATCCGGGGTAAAGCTGTCAACTTAGATCGTCCCCCGCACCGCCGGCTCTCACCGCTGTCAGTCTGCAGTCACACGGCTTTTCCTTCTGTTCAGTCCAATTGGAAATCTGACCGGGAAGACTACGCTGCAGTAGAGCGATCTGAAAGCGAGGCTTGAACCTCTCATGGAAGTCACATGGCTTTTCCTTCTGTTCAGTCCAATTGGAATTCTGACCGGGAAGACTACGCTGCAGTAGAGCGATCTGAAAGCGAGTCTTGAACCTCTCATGGAGCGCAGCATGGAAGGGATGATGTCGATGGCAGTGTGGAGGACGGTCTATGTGGACAGCTTTACCCCGGATGTCTGCATACTTAGTATGTGAGTTGCTAAATGTCTTACCTTCATTAAATCTATATTGCTACACTTAGAGGCACCTCTCTTCCCTTTTATACCCTGTTGTGACATGAAAAATAAAAAGAAGGACTCCCCACTATAAGTGAAAATAAAATAAAATTAGTGAATAAAAGTTGCTTCCCTCAAAGTGCTTGGTGAGCAAACTTTGAACTTGTGGGGGATGTATAATAATAAGGGGGCACATAAGATGCCATAAGGTGACATGAAGATACTTGTACATCAAGTCAAAAATTATGAAAAAAAATTTGCTTGTCTTGCAAAACACTCTCAGACCTCGCTACTCTCAATCCAAGGTTTTACTGTATATCCCATAGTTTGTGGACTCTATTACTTTCCTACAGACTAAATAATATACACTGATTTGGGCTATTTTCACCAAAGAAATGGAGCAGAATACATTTTGGCCTAAATTTAAGAAGGACAATTATTTAATTTTATAACAAAAATGAAGAAAAAAAAACTTTTTTTTTTTTCAAATTTTAATTTTTTTTTCCCCGTTTATTTAGCAAAAAAAAAAAAAAAAAAAAAAACAACAGTGATTAAATACCACCAAAAGAAAGCTATAGTTGTGTGAACAAAAATATGTAAAACTTAGTTTTGATACAGTGTTGCATGACCGCGCATTTGTCATTCAAAGTGTCAGAGCGCTGAAAGCTGAAAATTGGCCTGGGCAGGGAGGGGGAAAAAGTGCCCGGTATTGAAGGGGTTAAAGGTGAATCGCTGCATTATGGGAAGACCCATAGGAGACCTGCACACACGTTAGATTAGAGACGTCACACGGCTTTTCCTTCTGTTCAGTCCAATTGGAAATCCCTGTGATAGCTCTGGCATGGGGGGGGGGGGGGATAACTCAGTGCATTGATGTTCCTCTTCTGCTCCCACACTGTGAAGAAAGACAAGAACTGAGCTGAGATCATGAGATCTTCAGAGTTAACAAGACTGGCATTGGGATGAAGAGACGGGAAAAATGCAGGTTAGTGGGAGCGAGATAAGTATTAATTGTCCCTGCCGGGTGAACCATGAAGTCTCGTGTGGGAGTTTTGATTTCCTTAATTATACTGTATGTACCATACACATCACCCTGATTATATGTATTACCATTCACAACTCAAAAATAACCAAAAAGCGTGTTCCTCTGTTTGGCGGACGCGCTGAATTTTGCCCACGACCGCCAATATGAGTGACTGATGGTGCCCTGATGTTTCCAATAATAGAGGATTATGGGAAAGAATGTTATAGGGAAAGTATAGAGGCTTTGCACTGTATACATTTTATTTATTTATTTGATATGGCCAGGATTAACCTCTTGTCACCCATATAACAAAGAGGATGGGCTTTAGGCTGTATTCACACTTGACAGCTCCAGGCTCCCCCCCCCCCCCCAAAAAAAAAATTAAAAGTCAGCAGGTACAAATACTGTAGCTGTTGACTTTTAATATAAGGGGTAGGGGAGGAGGGAGAGCCCAATATACAAAGAAATACAAAAAATAAAAGGTTATAATTTGTAATTGTTTATTGGAAGAAGCAAAAAATTATCAAGCCAACGCGTTTCGCTTGAACACTTTTTTGCTTCTTCCAAAAAAAACGACCACAATATATAACCCTTTTTTAATTTTTTGCATTTCTTTGGATATTGGATATCAACCCCCCCGTCTTTTACTTACCTGAAACCTCATTTGATCCAGCGCCGTGCACGTCTGCAGATCTTTTCTCCCCCCACTTCCGGGTCTCCCTGGCTTTGCTGGGGCACCGGGAGCCATTGGCTCGGATTGCTGTCAATCAAAGCCAGTGACGGGGGTCAGGGCTGAGTCAGGCTGTCTGGCACTAGACAGAGAGGAGGGGCCAGGAGAGCCAGCGGGGGACCAGAAAAGAGGAGGTTCATGGACGATCCGTGCAATTCCAATGCACAGAGCAGGCAAGTATAGACATGTTTGTTATAAAGAAAAAGTACCTTTACAATCACTTTAACTCTTCAATAAGACACAGGAACTGAATCCAATGCAATTTTTACATCAGCTAATTGCAGCACAGAGGATGTATTACCAGCCTTTTGGAGTGTAAGAAGACAATGACTTTCCTAAGCCCCGTCTCTGCAAATACCCCTCACTGAGGGAACATGGGAATAGATATGATCTACCTAGGGCTGCACTAACTAGCACTAATCGAGAAGGGGGACAAACAACAGGGCCGGCCCTACCATGGGTCCCAGTGGGTCCAATAGACCCAGGCACCACTTCGAGAGGGGCAGCAAATTGGACCATAGTCACCTCTCCTTCTCTTCTAGTTACCCAGCAAATTGACCAAGATTTTTTTTTTTAGCAGTTGTGTGTCATGATGACAACTGCCCCCCGGGCCCCTCCATTTGCCCCTATACTACCCTAGCCCGCCCCTATACTGCCCTAGCCTGTCTAGCCTGCCCCTATACTGCCCTAGTCTGTCTATATACTAGCCTATCTATATACTATCCTAGCCTGTCTATATACTACCCTAGCATGTCTATATACCACCCTAGCCCGCCCCTATACTGCCCTAGCCTGTCCATATACTACCCTAGCCTGTCCATATACTACCCTAACCTGTCCATATACTACCCTAGCCTGTCTATATACTACCCTAGCCTGTCCATATACTACCCTAACCTGTCCATATACTACCCTAGCCTGTCTATATACTACCCTAGCCTGTCCATATACTACCCTAGCCTGTCCATATACTACCCTAGCCTGTCCATATACTACCCTAGCCTGTCCATATACTACCCTAGCCTGTCTATATACTACCCTAACCTGTCCATATACTACCCTAGCCTGTCTATATACTACCCTAGCCTGTCCATAGACTACCCTAGCCTGTCCATAGACTACCCTAGCCTGTCTATATACTACCCTAGCCTGCCCCTATACTGCCTTAGCCTGTCCATATACTATCTACCCGGTCCCTATACTGCCCTAGCCCGCCTCTTTGGAATTGAACATAATGGTATATCATTTTTTATTTTTTTTTCCGGTGGGAGCAGCATTTCATTATGGACCCAGGCAGCACAATGTCTAGGGCCAGCCCTGACAACAAGCTTTAGTTACCCAAAACCTCCACTAGATGTCAGCATACTACAGAAAACATCCGCTTTAACGAGCAACAAATCGCACAGGAAGCATGCACTTTTTCCATGTGTTTCCAAAACACGCAGAAAATTCAAAATTGCGCTTGTGGTACCATTAATTGTTAATGGCACCCCAAATGCAGTTAGCAGACGTGCGTTTTGCCACGGGACACTCCACACCTGAAAAGGCTCTACAGCTTCTTTGGAAACTTTGTTGTGCGTAGGGCAACAAGAAAATGTGAGCGGGAATGCATGTTTCCGCAAGTGCGAACGGGGCCTTAATGCCCACACGCCACACTTCTGTATCCATAGGCAGCCAAGGTTTCTACACTGAGAGTGCTTCCACCTCTCTTCCCCAGCACAGTGACCAAGCTATGCAAAGAGCAAAAGCATGTGTAGGATGAGGAAAGAAAGGGCCTTTCTAGGTACCCCCCCAAGGAATGACTCCACAAAATTAACAATAATCTAATATTAGTATTAGTAGTATTATTATGACAAGATGTAATTAAAAACATATACACATATTGCACCTCCTCAAAAGACTCCCGTATAGTTGTGACTTCTCCCCATGCAATATGAACATACAGCTATTCAAACCAAGGTTGGCTTTAGACAATGTCTCAGCAGATGAGCGATTTTATTCATAATAATAATAAAAAAAAGTTTTTATAGACATTGTGACCTCCACACCTCCTGAGGAAGTGGCTTTGTGCCGTGAAACATGTCGAGGAACTACAGATATGGAATTGTCTCCCATGCGTTTATATGCATCTCTCTGATATCGCTCATCTGTTGAGACATTGTCTGAAGCCAAAGTTGGTGTGAATATCTGTATGTTCATATTGCATAGGGACAAGTCACAACTACACTCACTGGCCACTTTATTAGGTACACCTGTTCAATTGGAGCACAGATTGCTAATCAGCCAATCACATGGCATCATTTGGCCATCTAGATGTGGTGAAGACGACTTGCTGAAGTTCAAACCGAGCATCAGAATGAGGAAGAAAGGAGATCTAAATTACTTTGAACGCGGCATGGTTGTTGGTGCCAGACGGGCTGCTCTGAGTATTTCTGGGATTTTCACACACAACCATCTCTCGGGGTTTACAGAGAATGGTGGGAAAAAGAGAAAATATCCAGTGAGCGGCAGTTGTGTGGAGGAAAATGCCTTGTTAATGTCAGAGGTCAGAGGTGAATGGGCAGACTGGTTCCAGATGGTAGAAAGGCAACAGTAACTCAAATAACCACTCGTTACATCTGAGGTATGCAGAATACCATCTCTGAACGCACAACACATCAAACCTTGAAGCAGATGGGCTACAGCAGCAGAAGACCACACTTGGGTGCCACTACTGTCAGCTAAGATCAGGAAACTGAGGCTACAATTGGCACAGGATCACCAAAATTGGACAATAGAAGATTGGAAAAACGTTGCCTGGTCTGATGAGTCTGGATTTCAGCTGCGACATTCAGATGGTGGGGTCAGAATTTGGAGCATGGATCCATCCGGCCTTGTATCACCGGTTCAGGCTGGTGATGGGGGTGTAATGGTGTGGGGGATGGGGTATCACCGGTTCAGGCTGGTGATGGGGGTGTAATGGTGTGGGGGATGGGGTATCACCGGTTCAGGCTGGTGGTGGGGGTGTA
Source organism: Aquarana catesbeiana (assembly GCF_042186555.1). Classification (NCBI taxonomy): domain Eukaryota; kingdom Metazoa; phylum Chordata; class Amphibia; order Anura; family Ranidae; genus Aquarana; species Aquarana catesbeiana. Next base: position 340,113,618 of record NC_133330.1, on the reverse strand, counting down.
ATGGTGTGGGGGATGGGGTATCACCGGTTCAGGCTGGTGATGGGGGTGTAATGGTGTGGGGGATGGGGTATCACCGGTTCAGGCTGGGGGTGGGGGTGTAATGGTGGGGGGGATATTTTCTTGGCACACTTTGGGCCCCTTAGTACCAATTGAGCATGGTTTAAACGCCACGGCCTACCTGAGTATTGTTGGTGACCATGTCCATCCCTTTATGACTACAGTGTCCCCATCTTCTGATGTCTCCTTCCAGCAGGATAATGCTCCATGTCACAAAGCCCCAATCATCTCACCACTGGACAATAAGGTCACTGTACTCCAATGGCCTCCACACTTACCACATCTCATCCAATAGAGCACTTTTGGGATGTGGTGGAACGGGAGATTGGCATCATGGATGTGCAGCTGACAAATCTGCAGCAATTGCGTGATGTTATCATGTCACTATGGAGCAAAATCTCTGAGGAACGTTTCCCACACCTTGTTGTATCTATGCCACGAAGAATGAAGACAGCTACTGATCTGTAGTAATGATCAGGAGCTGACAGACTGGCTTCTGATCATGTGATCACTGTGACAGCCAATCACAGTGGTCATATGATTGAGCAGTCCTTGCCACCTCCAAGGGCATAAAGACCCTATTAAAAAGGATGCCGGGGCTGGGTGGGAAGGGGGAGGTAAAGATTTTTAGATAAATAATAAATATTGCATCTCTGAATATTACGCCTTTTCTTTACTTCTTTTTTTAGGCTTTGCTACCTGCTTTGCCGTCATTTATAGACCTCAGTAGCTCAAGCAGCAATATACAGACACAACTGAAACATGCCTGGGACAAACATTGATCTTTACTCAGACAAAAATGTTACAAACAACAAAATAAAAAAAGAGGCAGACTTACTTTTATATTTCTACTTGTCAATAAGAGAGAGCAGTGACTCCTCCCCCTACCTGCCTGTTCTGTATAGGCATACAGAATTTCAATCAGAGAGATTTGCTGTAGATGCAAGGAAGAAGGGGACCAGGACTGGGATCAGGATGGGGAGCACATAGGAGGAAGCAGGGTACAAGATAGGAGCAGGATCAGGCAGGAATCAGCTAGCAGGCAAAACATGGAAGCACTAGTAGAGGAGGAACTAATTACCCTCCCAGCAGTCAGCATCAGATGGAGACTATGATTACTCAGATCTGCTGGCTGCTGGGAGACACCCGCTGGTGGTCACTGGAACTGCAACCTTCAGCTCTGGGAACCACAGTGCCATCAGCAGGTGATCCATGTCTTGACACGCCAGCTTCCAAAGACAGAGCATTATTCTATTGACATCTAGTACGCAGGTGTTTTTTATCCTTTTTTATTTATGTGCTCAGTGTCAATATTTGGGGTTTAAATGCCTGGCTCCTTTTCGCCAAGAGATAATTTTTGTGATGTGTTCTGTCCCACTTACATGTATTTTTATGTGTCGTCGTATTGACCTGCATCAACTTACTATTTTTCTGTAGTATGCTGACATCTAGTGGAGGTTTTTGGCCACTAAAACATGTTCTTCCCATTTAGTGCTAGTTAGTTCAGGCCTGGTTAGATCGTATCTATTTTTTTCCATATTCCCTCGGTCAGGGGTAGTTATTTGCAGAGAAACACGGCTTAGGAAAGTCATTGTCTTCTTACACTCCAAAAAGCTGGTAATACATCCTCTGTACTGCAATTAGCTAAAGTAAAAATTGCATTGGATTCAGTTTCTGTGTCTTATTGAAGAGTTAAAGGGGTTGTAAAGGTTCGTGTTTTTTCACCTTAATGCATCCTCTAAGGTGAAAAAACACCTGGCAGTGACCGGCCCCCCAGCCCCCTGTTTACTTACCTGAACCCTTGAACTTGTCCCACAGGGACGCGCTCTCTCTCTGCCCGGGGTTCTCGGCTCTTGATTGGATAGATTGATAGAAGCGCAGCCATTGGCTCCAGCTGCTGTCAATCAAATTCAATGACCCGGGGGGCGGGGCTGAGTCCTGCATTCGGCATCTATGGACTCAGAAGCTGGAAAATGCTGGACTCGGGAGCGTGCCCGCAAGGTAACCCCCTCCCCGGGAGAGCGCTTCTCCCAGGGGGTTATCTGATGTGGGGAGGAGCCGCGAGAGCCGCCGAGGGACCCCAGAAGAGCAGGTTCGGGGCCACTCGAGCTGCACAGTGGAGGTATGATATGTTTGTTATTTTTTTTTTTTTTAAACCCGAACCTTTAGTGTCACTTTAAGATTTAAAGTAGAACTATAGGCAAAACCTTTTTTTTTTCCATTTTGGATAGAGTAAGAAAGGGTTATAACCCCTGTCAGGAATTTTTTTTTTTTCCCACCATCTGTGTCCCTTTGTGGAGATTTGCCTTCACTTCCTGTCCCATAGCCAAACAGGAAGTGAAAGGAAATTAATTTGTAAAATTATAATTCTAAATATGCCTAATGTTAAATTGTTGTGTATGTGGCCAGTATTACTGTCATAGCTGAATGCATCTTCTGCGGTTGCCATGATGGGTGATCTTATGAAAAAAAACAACGGCTGATGATTTTCTGCTTCCTTAGTTGCTGCCCAGCCAACTGATTGGACAGTGAAGGAGTAGCAGCACAATGGTCATATTGATGAGGTCATGCCTTGCTCTTCCTTCTTGGAAGGATTGTTTCTCTCTTAGTTGAATAATGCAGTAAAAGTCTTTATTGTTTCCTTCCTCTGCATCACCCGGGACATCTATAAAACGTTTTCCCCCGGGTGTCAGGTCTTCCTGCAGCCTGTGCATTGTGGGTGTCTTTTCCAATCATAGGCATACGGACAGGGTGTGCTGTGTGTGCCTGGGCACACCCTAATCACCCACATGGCTCAGATCCCCCCCTGCTGCCTGGGCACCAATGTCATTTACCAGCCTCTTCCTTTTCTGAATGAACACTCACTCACTGTGTTCATTCACAACCGAAGCATAGTACACTGTGTTTACTACGCTTCAGTTTGTGAATAAACAGGAAGCCAATCAGCACAGAGCACTTCCCATTCCTTCAATGTCCAGTGCAGCGGAGGCTGCAGAGAAAGGGAATGGGGAATCTCTGTCATCGGTCCCTTCCTCTGTCTCTAAAGTGAGACATCAGGGGTATGTTGGGACCCCGTGCTATTTCACCCAAGACCCCCAACGGGGTTCCTAAAAAAAAAAGTAAAAAAAATTTGAAAAAAATATATAATATTTTGTATTATTGTCTGTTTTAATACATTTTAAAATGTTTTTTACATTTATTTATAAGTGTGTGTTTTGAGTTTTTGGTGTGCACACCCTAATGCAATGGCCACACCTCCCAACATTTTGAGAATGAAGGAATGAGGGACACCTACTACCCTGTTTCCCCGAAAATAAGACCTAGCGTGGTTGTCGGTGATGGCTGCAATATAAGCCCTACCCCCCAAAATAAGCCCTACCCTGAAAATAAGACCTACAAGGACTTTAACTAGGGCTTATTTGGGGGGTAGGGCTTATATTGCAGCCATCACTGACAATCACGCTAGGTCTTATTTTCGGGGAAACAGGGTAGCAAATGTATGTAGGCATAGGACACACCCCCTGCCACGCCCCCTTAAAGGAGAATTGACCAAAAAAAAGAAAAAAAAAAGCTAATTAAATCCACAAGGGCTTTTTTTTTTTTTTTTTTTTTTTTTTTTTTTAACCACTACTCTTCCTTTATATTGGCTTTTAAAATTTACAAATGCAGCAATTTAGAAATTTAATGAAAGGTTTAGCACTGGGAAACACTTTTCAAAAGATAAAAAGTGCATTTTATATACAACTATATAGATCAGAGCAAAATGAGGGACAAATGAGGAGGAAAGAGGGACGGAGGGACGTTGCTCCAAATCAGGGACAGTTGGGAGCGATGCGATGGGCTGTGCACACCTATGTTTCCAACCATTTGATTTGAAACCAATTCAGTCCAGTTGCTGGAATGGACGGCAGGATTGCAATCTGTTTATGTATGTCTATCTCGTGTGTTGAGTAATAAAAGTGAGTATTGGAAGAAGATGGGGGGGGGGGGGGGGGGGGGCGGGGGGTGACAACTATCAGCACGCAGTAAGTTCTCCAAAGCAGAGTGCCAGTCGGGAGCTGGAGAGCATTGAACAGCCGGACTCTGTTCAGCCGCCTGTACTGCTGCCAGCAGCCACGCAGCCCGGACAGTGCAGAGAGAGAAGCCTCATTGTCGGCATCCGGCCTCCTGCCAGCTACTGAGGCCTGGTTCACACCTATGCATTTTTTTTTTAGTGCGTTTTCAGTTTTGCAGAAACACACTACGGTCCATTTTTAACGTGGTTTCCTATGGATGTAGTTCACATCTGTGCATTTTATGGAAAGAGACTTTTGTCTGGTTTTTGGTTCCATAGACTTCAATGGATCCGCAGCGTGTATTGAAGAACGCAAAATGCACCTGGAATATGCAAACTGCAGCCTGCATAGGTGTGAATCGGGCTTAAGATTCTTAAAGACCGGCCAATCTGATATCAGATTTTATTGCATGATAAACACAAATATACACATCTCTATAATGCGGCAAACCCCTTGTGTTCTCATCACGCCAATTCACCTCTAGAACTAACTCTGCCTAACAAATGAAGTATTGCAGACCGATATGATTAACGACTTACAATTAGTAATCTGAGGAATCTGCAGGACCATCATTGTGCGTCGGCTGTTTGAGGAGGAATACTGATAGCTGCCATAACCTCGGCATCCTCTTCATCAGCGGGCGGTCCTCTTTCAGATGAAAGTGGTCTCTGCGGCGGATTCACCACAAAATTATTTATCAGGGGCAGGAGAGGGCCTCCGACGCTTACCGGACCCGCCGGTAGCGGCGGAGACGATCGGGACCTCTCCCCTGTGAGGCTGGATGCCGAGTGAGGGAATGATGGTTCCCAGCTCGGCTCCACACGATTGGATGGCAGAAGCGACGTCAAACGTCACTTCCGCCCAATGGTCTTAAGACCATTTACACTACAATGCAATAAAAAAAAAAAAAAAAAAAAAAATGAAATGTCATTTTTTTTTTTTTTTTTTGCAAAAAAAAAAGAAAATGCCTCTTTAACCACTTGCCGACCAGCCACCGCAGTTTTACTGCAGCAGAATGGCACGGCTGGACGAAACGACGTTATGTAATGTTGCGGCGCGCGCGCGCTGCTCGTCCACGGAGCCGATACGAGTCCCCGGCGAGCGCGATGAGCACCGGGCTCCCGCGATCGCTCGTGACACACCGGGAACCGGGATCTGTGTGTGTAAAAAGTCTTTGTGACCCCAGATCTCACATTTAAGAGGACCTGTCATGCTTTTTTTTCTTCTATTACAAGGGATGTTTACATTCCTTGTAATGGGAATAAAAGTGACTCAAAATATTTTTTTTTAAAAGGACAGTGTCAAAATAAAAAGTAAAAGAAATAGGAAAAAATAAAT